>NC_135813.1:41926812-42127915 GCF_964213995.1 Mustelus asterias
GTGGTTCCTCTGTTTAAAAAAGGGAATAGAAATGACCCTGGTAATTATAGGCCGGTTAGTCTTACTTCGGTGGTCGGTAAGTTGATGGAAAAGGTCCTTAGGGATAGGATTTACGACCATTTAGAAAGATGCAGCTTTTTCTGGGATAGTCAGCACGGATTTGTGAAGGGCAAGTCTTGCCTCACAAATTTGATAGAATTTTTTGAGGAGGTAACTAAGTGTGTAGATGAAGGTAGTGCAGTTGATGTCATATACATGGATTTTAGTAAGGCGTTTGATAAAGTCCCCCACAGTCGGCATATGAAGAAAGTAAGGATGTGTGGGATAGAGGGAAGTTTGGCCGATTGGATAGGTAACTGGCTATCTAACAGAAGACAGAGGGTGGTGGTGGATGGAAAATTTTCGGACTGGAAACCGGTTACCAGCGGAGTGCCACAGGGATCAGTGCTTGATCCTCTGCTATTTGTCATTTTTATAAATGACTTGGAGGAGGGGGCTGAAGGGTGGATCAGTAAATTTGCTGATGACACCAAGATTGGTGGAGTAGTGGATGAGGTGGAGGGCTGTTGTAGGCTGCAAAGAGATATAGATAGGATGCAGAGCTGGGCTGAAAAATGGCAAATGGAGTTTAACCCTGACAAATGTGAGGTGATTCATTTTGGTAGGACAAATTTAAATGTGGATTACAGGGTCAAAGGTAGGGTTCTGAAGAATGTGGAGGAACAGAGAGATTTTGGGGTTCATATCCATAGATCTCTGAAGGTTGCCACTTAAGTGGATAGAGCCGTGAAGAAGGCCTATAGTGTGTTGGTGTTCATTAACAGGGGGTTTGAGTTTAAGAGCCGTGGGGTTATGCTGCAACTGTACAGGACCTTGGTGAGACCACATTTGGAATATTGTGTGCAGTTCTGGTCACCTCACTACAAGAAGGATGTGGAGACACTGGAAAGAGTGCAAAGGAGATTTACCAGGATGCTGCCTGGTTTGGAGGGTAGGTCTTATGAGGAAAGGTTGAGGGAACTTGGGCTTTTCTCTTTGGAGCGGAGGAGGTTGAGAGGAGACTTGATAGAGGTTTATAAGATGATGAGGGGGATAGATAGAGTGAACGTTCAAAGACTATTTCCTCGGGTGAATGGAGTGGTAACTAGGGGGCATAACTATAGGGTTCACGGTGGGAGATATAGGAAGGATGTCCGAGGTAGGTCTTTTACTCAGAGAGTGGTTGGGGTGTGGAATGGACTGCCTGCAGTGATAGTGGAGTCAGAAAACTTTAGGAACATTTAAGAAGCTATTGGATAGGCACATGGAGTACTTCGGGATGATAGGGAGGAAATAGCTTGATCTGGGTTTCAGACAAAGCTCGGCACAACATCGTGGGCCGAAGGGCCTGTTCTGTGCTGTACTGTTCTATGTTCTGTGTAAACCCAATGGACATTTCTGGAGGGGGTTTAGGGAATTCCTCTCCAACTTTCTAATGCTATGTTCTGGAGACTGTGGCAGCCCATAACTCCTCACATCCCGAGGTAACAAACAACTTACCTTCCATCATTGAAAGTGTATTGTTCATACAGGGAATCATAGAAACATGGAATCCCTGCAGTGCAGAAGGAGGTCATTCAGCAAATTGAACCTGTACCGACAAGAATCCCACCCAGGTCCTATCTCCGTAAACCCACGGCTTTACCATGATAGTCCCCTGACACTAAGAGGCAATTTAGCATGGCCAATAATACCTAACCCGCACATCTTTGGACTTTGGGAGGAAACAGGAGCACCCTGCTGCCCGACCCTCTGGGGAGGGGGGGGTCCCGATTGCCCCCCTTCACTCCAGTGGGGTCGGGCCACTAGCTCCCCGCAAGTGGGGAGCTATAGTAATCCCCGCTAGAGTGAAATACTCCTGGCAGTGGGGAGAGGCTAACAGGCTGCCGGGGGAGAGGAGGGGTGCCTCCTGGGCATTGCCACCTTTGACGTGCCTGCCTGGGTGAAGTGCCAATGCCCAGGGGCACCTTGGCAATTCCCACCAGACATCGGGCAGTACCAAGGGAGCAGGGCCTGATGGGGTGGGGCCTGGTGGGGGCAATCGGTGAGGGTAGGGTGTTCTGCTGCCACTCTGCACTTGGGCTGAGTGACAGAGGGAGGGAGGCCAGCGATCAGGGCTGGCCATTGGGAGGCGGGGGGGGGGGGGGGTTGGGGGTGGTGGTGGGGGCGGCAGGGTCTCAGCCTGCTGGGTGGGGTCAGGGCTGCAGGGGGAGTCGGGACTGCAGGAGGGAAGGGCGGGGCTGGGTTGTTGGAGAGGAGGACTGATCAGGAGGGAAATTGGGAGATCGATTGGGGGTGGGGTGGTAGGGGTCGAGGCTGGGCCGGGTATATTTGGGAGGGGGCCGTGGGGGTAATAGGAGGGCAGCGGTAGGGGGTCGCGGGGCTGGCCAACGATCAAGCTGGCCAGCAATCGGGAGGCTGGCAGACAGGGTGCACTGCACATGCGCCGATCTCGGCGCTGACAGATTGTCGCATGCTCAGTGGCCCGCTCAGCACTATGCTGCCGGCCTCTCCAGCGGGGTAGGCCCTGCCCCCACCATTTTAATGTGATTCACACTATGGCACTCTGCAGTGCACAGAGTGTGGGAGATTCTTTTTTAAACTCCTGCTGAGAAAACCAGCGGGATTTACTCCAGTTAATTCGCGAATTCGATACTTGAATTCTTTTGGGAGAATTGCCCCCAAAGGCTCTGGAGAATGTCAACGGCATTACAAAAGATGACAGGATTTTTCCTATTATTTAGTTATCTGGGATTACAGGAGTCGAAGCCCTGAGAAAGAGGAACAAATGAACCATTTGTGCAGATCACATTATTCATAAATAAAAATTGGTAAAAGCAGATTCAATGATGGAGAAGCTTCTCTGCAATTTGTTAAACTGGCATGAAATCACTTGAATTACTTCTTGCTCGTACATTGGGTACATTGGATTAATTGAGTCGTAAAATGTGTATGCCAGGAGAAACATTTTGAGCTGTGACTGTTCGAAGTTTAGATTTATAATGGTAGTTGTGACAAAAACTTTTATTCTGCAAATATGGATAATTTTGAATATCAAATACATTGGCGAGTTAAACCTACCCCTTCAGTACATTTTGGTATATGACCTTCCTAAATCCTGACTTAAATTTTGTTTCCCTCTTCTATCCCTATCAATGATTTATTATTGTCCTGTGCATAATCTGGACCTAAAATGGTTTAATCATAACTAATTTGAACTAGGTATGATCTGACAATGTTTACTCAGAATTGGTACCAGTTGTATTGGAGTTCACTAAAATACATTTACCAGATTGGTGTCCTTCTCAATTTAGGGATTATATTTTTATTTAACACCGAAATTGTTAAATCAAGAAGCAACAAATGAGGAGCAAGAATAGTTTGGTGATTCAAAAGGGTCGCCAGAGGAGGAAGTTAATTCATGATTTAGCAACTGCTATAGTTCAGGAGTGTCCATGGTTAACATTGTTGATTTCATAAATCTGGACATTAAACTTCAAACACTAACCGGGCAGATTAAGACAATCAAAATTGTACAATGGAAGTCAGGCATCTACATACAGACATTACTAAAGTAGATACTGTTTTGTGTTCAGTTTGTAAGGTGGAAGAGAGAAATAACGCAACAGTTGCATATGGAAATGACAAAAATGAGAATTCAGTTCATTGTAAATACAATATTTGGAACATGTTAATAATTAGTTTGACTGGATTTTGATACTACCTGGTTGGGAAAGAGTTTGGTCATGCCTGTGTTCCATTTCACTTTACGCTCCAGGATCACAGGGAGGGACTGTGGAGAGAACATAGAACATAGAAAGCCACAGCACAAACAGGCCCTTCGGCCCACAAGTTGCGCCGATCACATCCCCACCTCTAGGCCTATCTATAGCCCTCAATCCCATTAAATCCCATGTACTCATCCAGAAGTCTCTTAAAAGACCCCAACGAGTTTGCCTCCACCACCACCGACGTCAGCCGATTCCACTCACCCACCACCCTCTGAGTGAAAAACTTACCCCTGACATCTCCTCTGTACCTACCCCCCAGCACCTTAAACCTGTGTCCTCTCGTAGCAACCATTTCAGCCCTTGGAAATAGCCTCTGAGAGTCTACCCTATCCAGACCTCTCAACATCTTGTAAACCTCTATCAGGTCACCTCTCATCCTTCGTCTCTCCAGGGAGAAGAGACCAAGCTCCCTCAACCTATCCTCATAAGGCATGCCCCCCAATCCAGGCAACATCCTTGTAAATCTCCTCTGCACCCTTTCAATGGCTTCAACATCTTTCCTGTAATGAGGTGACCAGAACTGCGCACAGTACTCCAAGTGGGATCTAACCAGGGTCCTATAAAGCTGCAGCATTATCTCCCGACTCCTAAACTCAATCCCTCGATTAATGAAGGCCAGTACGCCGTACGCCTTCTTGACCGCATCCTCCACCTGCGAGGCCGATTTAAGAGTCCTATGGACCCGGACCCCAAGGTCCTTCTGATCCTCTACACTGCTAAGAATGGTACCCTTCATATTATACTGCTGCTTCATCCCATTGGATCTGCCAAAATGGATCACCACACACTTATCCGGGTTGAAGTCCATCTGCCACTTCTCTGCCCAGTCTTGCATTCTATCTATGAGAGAGAATGATGTTTAAATTAAAAGCCAGATAACACTATTGAACCTAACCACTATTCCAGCCCTATGGCTACAATCTCCATGGCCTTGCATAAGTTGACATGTGGAGCAGCTATGATATGATCTGAGGTAGTAATATAGCCCTGTTAAAATTAGTGTCACTGCTTGTGTGGGTCATCTGCACAGCCTTCACTGGACTTTGCATGGCCTGAACCTTCAGCTCATTTTAACATGTGTTTCCTTCCATGTGGAAAATGAGAGCAAAAAGCCCAGGAAGACAAGCAGCTGAGGGTGGGGCATCCGAGAAAGCGCCTGCTTTGTTTACCCATTGAAAGGTGGAAGGGAAACATTTTGAAGTGGTGGTGTAGTTTGCTTACGAGAAGTCCGGATTGTCAATTAATGGTTGGCTCACCTCTTGTAACCTTTGGCTGACTATTAATCTTTCTTTCCGTCCCTCGTGGCATCTTTGGCCACCTTTCTACAATAAAAAATATTCTGAAATGTAATATTATTTATCACTTTGTATAAACTTTGAAGAAGTGCCAGATAAAAGTAATGATATGGGAGGAATTCCCCCTTTGGACAGTGAAACTTGGTGAAGGAGATGATACAAATGGAAGTAACCATCTTTTGTGTTGTCTAAAGGAGTAAACATTCCTGTTACATTAACAGGAGCTTGGGCCAAGGCGACTGACAGAGTGCAAACAAGTGGCACTGGGCCATGGGAGCGGACAGTGAATGTACAAGCAATTTTCTTCTACAAGTGTCAAGAGGGAGTAGCAAGTATCAGTCTGTTTGAATTTGTACCATAGAACCATAGAATCCTTACAGTGCAGAGGGAGGCCATTTGGCCCATCGAGCCTACACTGACAACAAACCCACCCAGATCCTATCCCCGTAACCCTACATATTTATCCCACTAGTTCCCCTGACACTAAGGGGCAAATTAGCACGGCCAATCCACCTAACTTGCACATCTTTGAACGGTGGGAGGAAACCGGAGCACCTGGAGGAAACCCACGCAGACACGGGCAGAATGTGCAAACTCCACACAGGCAGTGACCCAAGCCGGGAATCGAACCCGGGTCCCTGGCACTGTGACGCAGCATTGCTAACTACTGTGCAACCATATCACCTGGTACCTGGTGCTGTACACTCTTGATGAGGCAATGGACACAGCCTCATATTCGCTTACCCTCACAGCAATAAAGTGATAGGTCTTGCGTTGCACTGAAATTGCTGGCTGGCACCATCAGAGATAAATCGACAGAAACTCCATGTATGAGAATGCCCGCACAGAGGTCGGGATGCAGGGTGGTCACAGTTCCTCCACATGCTAACCTCCAGATGTGTCATGTCTGTGTGTTCCGGAGAAAGCACATTCCCATGGGGAGTGGATCCATACAGGGCCATCCTACTCATTAAGCAGCCCGCCATGTTTGAGGAGAGGGTGCTATCAATCTTCCTGGTCACAGCGTAGCCTTTGCCATGGCTTGGTCTGGTCAGCTTGATGCAGCAATCCTCTCTCTCTCACAGTTACTGTTTTTTCTGTTCCAGGAAAGTTAAATAACAAAAAGCAGCAGACCGAAAACAAAATACTGCGGATGCTGGAATCTGAAAAAACAGAAAATGCTGGAGAATCTCAGCATGTCTGACAGCATCTGTGGAGAGAGAATAAGCCAACCTTTCGAGTCTGGATGACCCTACAGACTCGAAACATTGGCTCTATTCTCTCTCCACTATATCCAATACTGTGAATATTTTGTGCGCCTGTGAGAGCCCATTCAGGATTGTCAAGGGGCTTGCTACAATGGGGTGCAACTTGGACATGACTTTATTGAGTCCGGTGTAATCTATTGTGAGCCTATAGCTTCCATCAGGTTTGCTCACCGGCCAGGTTGGGGAGTTAGTGGTGCTCGTGGTTTCTCTCAGAATTCCTTTTTCCACTAACCCTTTAACTATCTCCACTAGAGCTGTCTCTGCTTCTGGTTTTATTGGATATTGTCGGTGGGGCTTATGCTCCGGTCCAGGTATCTTTATTGGGTCCGTTTTAGTTAAGCCGGTATCTAACTTTGTTTTAGCCCATACTCCGGGGACGGAGGCACAGATGGCTCCGAACCCTCCTGTCTCTAATTCCCAATTTCTGGTGGTGGCTGTGGCCACCTTAATAGTTTCGAGGTGACTTGTGAGTTTCCCTATTCTAGTTTTCCGACCGTCCTGTCTTGGCCAGATTAATTCTCCCTTTCCACAGTCTATCAAAATCTCATATTCTTTCATTAAATAATTTCCCATTATTGTACCCTCGTTATTTTTACACACATAAAACTTCATCGGTATATACAAATTATTTATTTCTACTAACGTGGTCTCGCTCAGGTAGGCGGGTGTTTTGTTCCCTCCTATCCCGGTTAGGTAAATCATTTTACTTGTAGTGGGTAAGGGTAGGTCGGTGACAGATATGGATGCTCCTGTGTCCACCAGCATCTCACATTGCCTGCCCGCCACCCCCCCCCCCCCCCCCCCCCCCCCCCCCACTAGTGCAGACACATAAATCCTTCCCTCCTTCTTACCCTTATGAATGGGGGCTGCAGACCGTCAATCTTGCTGACCTCGGAGGTTCCTTGGTTCCTCCGGTTCTGCTGTGGTCATGGATCGGGTCGGGGGTCTCCCATGTTTATCCCAACACACTGCTTCTGTGTGTCCATGTTTATTACAGTAACTACAATGTTTCCCACTGTTCCCAAATCTGTTTCCTTTCCTTGGGACCCCGCAATCCCTCACAAAGTGCCCTTGTCGGCCACAATTGTGGCAAGTCAGTTTGGACTTAGTTCCGTTCCCGTTACTGTAAGCAGCTACTCTTTCTAGCCTTGCTCTTGTCTGGGATTCCTCCTCTCCGCCTCCCGGTACGCCACTAGCCCATTCTACCAATTCATCGTAATCTTGGGACATAATCACTCCCATTTTTAGGATGGTTTGGTGAGCGCTAGAGAGTCCATCCTTGAAAGCCTGGATGAACGCTCGGTCTGGGTTTCCTTGCCCTGAGCATTCCTGGTATACTTGGAACAACCGTTCCCTGTACTCAGAAGCTCCTTCCCCCTTTAGCTGCTTGACGTGGTAATTCTGCTTCAGTTAGTAGGAGCATTTCCTAAAACTCTCTGAATTTCTGTTATAAACTGGGTGAAGGGTGCCTGTTGGGCATCTATTTCTGCTGTTAGGGCGACTACATGTGTCCACCGTCCCCCACTATAATCCTGTGCTGGAGGAGTGGTGGGTCCACCTGCTACCTGCCTCCACTTATCTGCTGGACAGGCTGCCCTGACCAGTTAGTGTATGTCTCTCAGGTGTAATTGGTGTCCTATCCAAATTGTATTTAATTCTTCCCAGAATTGAGTGTTTGCGCTTCTAGGTTGTAATTTACCCAGGGGAGCCATTATCTGCTGCCTCTCACCTGGGGTGAATGGTTTATAATTTGCTTTTGGCTGCGCGTCTGTTCCCCCTCGGGTTACTGGCGCTAAGTTGTGTTCTAGCACTTCCCACTCCTCTGGAGGAGCGGTTGGTCCCTGTCGTGTGGACTCATAAGGAGGTAGAGGAACAGTTTCCCCTCCCCATCAATTCTCTTCTGACACTTGGTTTCGTTTCTCCAGTTCCCTTACTCTGGATTCTAACTCTCTAATCTTTTCTTTATCTTCACTCCACTTTTTAGTAGAGGCGACTACTTGCTCAATTAGTCCAGCTAACTGATGTACTAATAATACCCCTGTCTTCTTTGTCTTGTTTCTCTTTTCCCCATCAATCCACTTTCTCTGCTGTTCTAAGGTCTGAGAAGCATTCCAGCCATCCCTTTGCGTCCTCTTTATTAACGCTTGTCTGTCTGTCATGTACACTTCAATAAGAGATCCTGCAGGTCTCCTTTTAACTTCTTTATCTGCCATCTCGCAGACTTTACTACCCCCAGTCACTATTGCCTCCTTGGCAACATGTTTTAGGCACCGTACGGCCACGATTACTCCCTAGTAAAGTGTGCTCTCTACCGTAGGGACTTCACTACCCCCAGCCACTATTACTACTCTAGCACCGTGTTTCACTACCGTCTCAGGGTTTCAGTTTATACTCACGGCTCCACTATTACCGCCTCGGCAATGAGTTTCTCCACCGGAGTCCGGCTCTAGGTCAGAGTTGATCAGCTCCTTTTCCGCCCCACTTTTACAACATTGACAGTCCAGTACCCAACTATACAAACTTTCATGCAAACAGGTGACAACTCTATGTTTGTTCACCACTACAGAGTTTGATGTTAACCGACCTTTGCCACTTGTGCTTCACAATCCTAAGTGCCCTTGGTGCCTCTACGCCCACTTCAGGGTCCTGACCTTCAAGTGGGGGATGTCCCCTCCTAACACCCGGTCGAAGGCTGCACGTTTGAGACAGGCACTTCCTTGTCCTCTAGTCGGTCAGCACAAGTAACAGTTACTTATCACTATCAGCAGTTAGTACTGATCACTATACCATATACAATCAATACTTATCACTATAAATACCCCTTAATTTTAACCCCTTTCAAACTGTATTGTTGACCCCGTCTGACTCCCACAGATTCAGTGATCTCTACCCCGGCTTTCCGATCGTGGCCAATCGACCGAACTAACCAGCAATGAGATCCTTGCCGACTACGCCAATTGTTGTGGGAAATTTACCACTTCGGAGTCAGACTTGGAGGTTTCAATAATACAGTTTTATTTTGGACAAAGCTTTGGGAGAAAGCACTGGTTCTCCACAGTACTTGGCAGCTACCTTCCCAACTACACAATGGTAGTTGATCATTTTTATACCTTTTGGACAATAGGCAGTACGGACATTAGCCGTTAACACATCGTTACAAGTTGAATAGACAGATACGGACATCGACAGTTAACACATCGTTACAAGCAGACAAGTACGGACATGGACAGTTAACATGTCGTTGATAGAATGGATACATTTATGCAGTTATGTCCTCTATCAATGACAGGTTTCAATCTATACATTCAGTGGCTGATCTTGTTACATTTAAGTATTTATGTCCCCATCTGTGGCTGACCTTATTATCAGACTCATTGTTCTGGGTCTGCTCTTATCTGAAGTGCCTCAAGCTCTGACCAGCTTCCTGCAGCAATTTCGATACTGCAGGTTTTAACTTTTTGTGTAACTGTCTGTGCCAAAAGCCAGTGCCTTTTAATGTCCCTTCCCAGGTAACCATTTTGTGTGCCAGGTAACCATTTTGTGTCCATCACTTTAATTCCACCATAACAGAAGTAAGGGATATCTAAACCGAGACTGGGATAGTAATAGTGGAAATGGAATGGAAATGGAAATGGCGAGCAGGCTCGAGGGGCCAGATGGCCTACTCCTATTCCTAGTTCTTATGTTCTCATGTAAGGGCAGAGAGCAGCAAGAGTTCCTGGAGTTCAGGAATTTTTTTTTATAGCAGTATGTTCCAGTTCAACAAGCATGGAGGTAATCATAGAATCCCTACAGTGCAGAAGGAGGCCATTTGCCCATCAAGCCTGCACTGACAACAATCCCACCCAGGCCCTAGCCCCGTAACCCCACATATTTACCCCACTAGCCCCCCTGACACTAAGGGGCAAATTAGCATGGCCAATCCACCTAACTCGCACATCTTTGGTGTGTGAGGGGAAACTGGAGCACTGCTGGACAATGAGTTGCCCCCAATGGGCTGGCACATCCCAAACTCCAGGAATATGTGCTGAGGGCCGCATTAAAGCTTGGGGCAGCCGCTACAGAGGCACAATGTGAGTTAGTGGAGAGGAGACCTTTCAGCCATAGTGAACTGAGGGGAGTGGAACTGTATAGAACCACTTTGGGCTGTATGACACACATTGAAGTGACTTAGAACATAGAACATAGAAAAACTACAACACAAACAGGCCCTTCGGCCCACAAGTTGTGCCGAACACACCCTACCTTCTAGGCCTACCTATAACCCTCCATCTTCTTAATTCCCATGTACTCATCCAGGAGTCTCTTAAAAGACCCTATTGAGTTCGCCTCCACCACCACTGGCGGCAGCCGATTCCACTCGCCCACCACCCTCTGTGTGAAAAACGTACCCCTAACATTTCCCCTGTACCTACCCCCCAGCACCTTAAACCTGTGTCCTCTCGTAGCAGACATTTCCACCCTGGGAAAAAGCCTCTGACAGTCCACCCGATCTATGCCTCTCAACATCTTATACACCTCTATTAGGTCTCCTTTCATCCTTCGTCTCTCCAAGGAGAAAAGACCGAGCTCCCTCAGCCTATCCTCATAAGGCATGCCATTCAATCCAGGCAACATCCTTGTAAATCTCCTCTGCACCCTTTCAATCTTTTCCACATCCTTCCTATAGTGAGGCGACCGGAACTGAGCACAGTACTCCAAGTGGGGTCTGACGAGGGTCTTATATAGCTGCATCATTATCCCCGGACTCCTAAACTCAATCTCTCAATTGATAAAGGCCAGCACACCATATGCCTTCTTAACCAGCTCCTCCACCTGCGGGGCCGATTTTAGAGTCCTATGGACCCGGACCCAAGGTCCTTCTGATCCTCTACCGTACTAAGAGTCTTTCCCTTTATATTGTACTCCTTCATCCCACCTGTCCTACCAAAATGGACCACGCGCATTTATCTGGGTTGAAGTCCATCTGCTACTTCTCCGCCCATTCTTGCATCCTATCTATGTCCCTCTGTAACTTCTGACATCCCTCTAGACTATCCACAACCCCACCAACCTTTGTGTCGTCGGCAAACTTACCAACCCATCCCTCCGCTTCCTCATCCAGGTCATTTATGAAAATGACAAACAGCAAGGGTCCCAGAACAGATCCCTGGGGCACACCACTGGTGACCGACCTCCATTTAGAAAAAGACCCATCTATGCCCACTCTCTGCCTCCTTTGGGCAAGCCAGTTCTGGATCCACAGGGCAGCAGCCCCTTGGATCCCATGCCCTTTCACTATTTCTTGAAGCCTTGCATGGGGGACCTTATCGAACGCCTTGCTAAAATCCATATAAACCACATCTACCGCCTTCCCTTCGTCAATGTGTTTAGTCACATTTTCGAAGAACTCCACCAGGCTCATAAGGCACGATCTGCCCTTGACAAAGCCATGCTGAGTATTCTTGAGCATACTAAACCTCTCTAAATGCTCATATATCCTGTCCCTCAGGATCTTCTCCATCAGTTTACCAACCACTGAGGTTAGACTCACCGGTCGGTAATTACCTGGGCTATCCCTATTCCCCTTCTTGAAAATAGGAACCACATCCGCAATCCTCCAATCCTCCAGCACCTCTCCCGTCTCCATCGACGACGCAAAGATCATCGCCAGAGGCTCTGCAATCTCCTCCCTCGCCTCCCACAGTAACCTGGGGTACATCCCATCCGGACCCGGCGACTTATCTATCTTGATGCCATTCAAAGATTCCAGCACAACCTCTTTCTTAAAGTCGACATACTTAATCCTTTCAGTCCACCGCACGCCCGCAGTACATCCACCCAGGTCCTTCTCCTCTGTGAAAACCGAGGCAAAATACTCATTGAGCACCTCTGCCATTTCTATTGGTTCCGTACAGACTTTCCCGCCTTCACCTTGTTACATGAATCACAATATCACAATTGTATTGAATCACCTCAGAGTGCAACATGATCTATGTACACAACTATTTTTGTACCATTTGTAAAGACCATTGCAAAATGTCTGTAAAAAAAAAGGCAAAATCGCTTTCATCCAAGATGACCCATAGGCTGCTCTCCCCTTTGAAGAAGAGAGCTGTCTGGTGGTGATTTAACCTGAGGATCACCACACCTCAGGCAAAGGGACAAGGACATGAATAACCTCAGCTGGTACAGGAATTGAACCCGCGCTGTTGGCACCACCCCACATCACAAGCCAGCTATCCAGCCAACTGAGCTAAACTGAGAAGGCTTATAGAGGAATTGAAAAAGAAGGTAAGGGAAGGAAAGAGACACCACGAGAAGAGACTGGCAGCTAACATAAACAGGAACCCAAAAATCTTCTACAAGCACATAAATACTCAAATGTTGGTGAAAAGAGTGGGGCCTATTAAGGACCAAAAGGGGGTTACACGTGGTGGCTGTGGGCATGGCTGAGATATTAAATCAATATTTTGCACCTGTCTTCAGCAAGGAAGATTTTACATAGGGTCGTGGTGAAAGAGGAAATTCCGAGACTTGAAGGGTTTAAAATTGATAAGGAGAAGGTATTTGATAGGCTTTTTGTACTTTAAGTTGATAAGACACCAGGGGCCAATGGATACTGGGGGAGGAGAGACTGTAAATTGGTCATAATTTTCCAATCTTCCTTAGACTCGATAATGGTGCAAGAGGACTGGAGAATTGCAAATGGTACACCTTTGTTCAAAAAGGGGTAAAGTTCGTCCAACGACTAAAGGCTAGTCAGTTTAACCTCAGTGATGGTGAAATTTTTAAAAACGACAGTCTATCATACACTCACTCACTCACTCTCACACTGTAATAACTCAAGAAGCTTGACTGGAAATGAACGGTATATATTGTTAAACACAAAATAAAGCCACCACTCCATGGTCCCAACCGAGACAACAGTTCTGCAGATCCTTCCCGGTGTCTGCCTTATAAAGGGCTCAGGTGATGAGTTCCACCTGGGCAGGCCATTGCTTGTTACCAAGGGAACTTGTATTCAACGAGCCCCAACAGGAAGATCAGTCAGAGATTCCCCATGAAACTCATGGGGATTATCACACTCTCACACATCCTCTCTCTCACATTCTTTCTTTCGCACTCTATCTCTCTCTCTCTCATTCTTTTTTTCTCTCCTCCCCCCCCCCGCCCCACTTTTTTTTTCTCTCCTCTCTCTCAGTCATACAGTCACTCATTCACTCACGCTCGTTGGGTCTGGGTGGTTTAGAGATTAAACTGAGGAGATGTTCAGGGCAGCTGTCGACTCCCCCACCAGACTCACCTCCGCCGCCATTGGAGTTCAGGCCTCACCCGGAATGAAGCACACCATTCGGTGCTCCTCACCGGTGATCCAATCAGCTGCAAAATGGAAGAGAAATGGCCCGTGATTGGAGGAGCAGCTCCTTGCTGAACATTTCATTTCACTTAGTGGTATTATGAGTACTGACTGTGTGAGCCGGATAGAGAGGCATTGTGGGCCGGTTTGAGGCCTGCAGGCCATAGGCTGTACCAGCCGGGTGTACATTGACTTCATAAAGACATTTGATAAAGTGCTGCACAACAGACTTGCGAGCAAGGTTAGAGCTAAGTGAATAAAAAGGACAGTAACAACACGTATACAAAATTGGCTGAGTGAAAGGAAACAGAGAATAATGGTTGACGGATGCCTTAACGACTGGAGGAAAGTTTACAATGGATTTCCGTAGGGGCATTGTTTGGACCCCTGCTCTTCCTGATGTGTATTGATGACCTGGACCTTGGTGTACAGGACACAATTTCAAGATTTACCAGCAATGCAAAAATATTGTGAACTGTGAGGAGGTTACTGTAGAACTTCAAAAGGATGTAGACAGGCTGGTGGAATGGGTGAACAAGTGGCAGATTAAATTTAATGCAGAGAAGTATGAAGTGATTCATATTGGTTGAAAGAAGGCAGGGAAACAGTATAAAATAAAGCATACAGTTCCAAACAGAGTGCAGGACCTGAGTGCAGGGCGGCACGGTAGCACAGTGGTTAGCACTGCTGCTTCACAGCTCCAGGGTCCTGGGTTCGATTCCCGGCTTGGGTCACTGTCTGTGTGGAGTTTGCACATTCTCCTCGTGTCTGCGTGGGTTTCCTCCGGGTGCTCCGGTTTCCTCCCACAGTCCAAAGATGTGCGGGTTAGGTTGATTGGCCAGGTTAAAAATTGCCCCTTAGAGTCCTGGGATGCGTAGGTTGGAGGGATTAGTGGGTAAATATGTGGGGGTAGGGCCTGGGTGGGATTGTGGTCGGTGCAGACTCGATGGGCCGAATGGCCTCCTTCTGCACTGTAGGGTTTCTATGATTCTATGTATGGGTGGGATTTTCCGGTCTTGGGCCACGCTCAACCCGAGACCGGAAAACCCCGCCCGGGGTCAACGGACATTTCCATTGTCCGCTCCTTGCCTGCTCCGATTGTGTGGCGATAGAATTCCAGCATATAAGTGCATCAATCATTGAAGGTGACAGGACTGGTTGAGAGACCAGCTGAGAAAGCATACAGCGTTCGAGGCTTTATAGATAGGGGCATAGAGTGCAAAAGCGAGGAAGTTATGTTAAACCTATATAAAACACTGGGTCAGCCGCAGTTGGAGTATTGCATCTAGCTCCAGGTGTCACAGTATGTGAAGGCATTAGAGAGGGTGCAGAAAAGATTTGTGTGAATGGCTCCAGGGATGAGGAATGTTAGTTAGGTGAAATGATTGGAGAAGTTGGGACTGTTTTCCTTGGAGAAGAGAAGGCTGAGAGGAGGTTTTTAGAGGTATTCAAAATCATGAGGGGTCTAGACAGAGTAGATAAAGAAAAACTGTTCCCATTGGTGGAGGGATCGAGAATGAAGGGGCACAGATTTAAGGTAATTGGCAAAATAACTCGCCAAAGGCTCCTTAGAAAGCACCTTCCAAACTCAAGACCACCACATACCAGCAATCACTTCTGCCTGGAACCATCTTAGTAAATATCTTCTGCACTCCCTCCAAAACCTTCAGGTCCTTTGAAAAGTGTTGTGCCGAGCATTGGACACAATACTCCATTTGGGCTGAACTAATCTTTTTACAGCTGTAACATAACTTCCTCGTGTTTATACTCTTTGTTTTAGGGTTTCTGAGGTTTGGTGAGGGAAACCATAACAATTGGGTAATTTTGGGGTCCTAGCAATCATCCATCCATCCATCCATCCATCCATCCAATCTGTGACACTGCACAGACTGTAACACTATATTTTGCACTCTCATTTCTCTATGAACGGTATGCTTTGTCTGTGTTGCCTGCAAAAAGCAATACTTTTCACTGCATACTAATGCATGTGACAATAATAAATCAAATCAAAATCTCCCCCGGTCCTCAAAGAACCTAGGGGCAGTGGGCTGCCGCATCATTAAGGCTGATTTTGAGACATTGGCCTTGCCTGGAATAACAGTATTCCCGTTGTACTACATTAAAATATGGAGGAGATCTTGTGGCACAATGGGTAGCGTCCCTACCTCTGAGCCAGAAGTTCCGGGTTCGTGTCCCACCCCAGGACTTGATGGTCAAGGAAGGTGCATTCAAAACAGTCAAACAGGTTGAGTGTCAGCCTGAAAATCCTTCCAAACACACCAATGGCTGGCGATAAGAGCGGGAGAGACTCCTGGTCAGACGTGCTTGATATGGAGTGGCGCCCCTCAGGGTATAAGCCCCTGATAACAGACTAGCAACCTGTTCTGGGAATTACTAGCTATGGAAACAGAGGGAAGTCTGCCTTAGTGCACCACCAGAGAATTTGAATTGGAACATTACAATATTGGTGGTTGCCATGTCTGATCCTGGAGACCACAATCTTAAATTCCTGGAGATTTCAGCCCAGATCTATAGCACTGAGGGCCCTTACTTACCCTGAGCCTGATCCTAAGCCTAGTTAAAGTTCTGTACACTCCTGTGTTGTCACATCCTTTCCACAGGGAGAGTGATGTAGCTTCAACCATTTGCAAAAATGAGACCTATTTCTAAGTTAATGCATCAGCAGTGCATCATGCAGTCCCTTTGGTGGTTTAGAAGGATTTTATTCCTTAATACATTGGACGATCTGTTGGGAACAAGTGAACATTTCCTGTTTCTTATTAATCCCTTTTATAGTCCAGATATATTTGGTGCCATATTTCAGACTGTACCATTTCAGTTTGGAGATAGATATATTTCTAATAATAAAAGGGATAAGGGTATATGGGGAACAGCTAGGAATCTGAGACCAGGAAGAGATCAGCCATGATCTGATTAAATGGCGGGACAGACTTGAAGGGCTGAATTTGCCTACTTCTTCTCCTAATTCTGACACAGTGGTTGGCACTGCTGCCTCACAGCGCCAGGGACCCGGGTTCGATTCCCGGCTTGGGTCACTGTCTGTGTGGAGTTTGCACGTTCTCCCTGTGTCAGCATGGGTTTCCTCCGGGTGCTCTGGTTTCCCCCCACAGTTTGAAAGACATGCTGATTAGGTGCATTGGCCATGCTAAATTCTCCCTCAGTGTAACCTGAACAGGCGCAATCAGGAGTGTGGCGACTAGGGGATTTTCACAGTAACTTCATTGCAGTGTGAATGTAAGCCTACTTGTGACGAATAAATAAACTTGACTTTAATTCCTATGTTTCTATGATGTTCCTTGGATCTCATTCCACCTCCCACTGAAAACGAGGAGGACCCCGTGCTGCATTTAACGGTTTTTAGTGAGGTGAGTGGAACAGAAAGTGAGTGGTTTATTCACCACCACCCTCACCCTCTCAGCCCGGTGAATCAAGCGTCGGGTTGCTAATTAGCCCTCCCCGGCAAGAAGGTGGTCAATCAAGGGTACAATCAGGAGTCTCGGCCGGGACATCACGGGTGAGCTTTACCGGCCGCACTCACCCCAACGTCAGGAATTCATGCCTGAGGTCAACAGACCTTTGCATGGTCCTTCCCCGCCCGCTACGATTCCTGTGGTGGGCGGGACAAGAAAATCCCAGTCCATGAGGCAGGTGGGTTTACCCTGTGACCAGAAAGTCTGTCACGGCTACAAACGTAAAAGCTCCCTGCTCTCCCAGTCTCCTCATTTCTCTTACGGCAACCTATGAAGATGTAATGAACAAAATCCAAAACTATAATGACCCCGTGCTGCCATCTTCACCAGCAGAATCTGCAGCTGTTTGCAGCCATGGTCTCAGTGGCAGCCCTTTTCTTCCATTCTCACACCCGCAGTGTAACGTTCCCAAAATTATTCACCTCCAATCAGTGGCGGACTCACACTTTGTGGGACCCCGCACTCACTTTCATTTCGGAGCCCCCCCCCCCCACCAAAAAATAATGTCATGCCACTCCCCCCAAGAGTGATAACTGAGTGATGCAATCTGCTCTTGTTTCTTTTCATTAGTTGGATTCATAAATTAGAATTCACAACTAGCTGTAACAGAGGCTTTCAACTTAAATGTATACAGTGATGTTGTCTGGGATATATACATTGCCCAAGAGATCGGAGAGAGAGAGGAGGGGACCATTACTGCAGTATTGGACCCTAAGAACCTGATGCCACTCACAGATCTCATTTTATTTTTGACATTTAAAATGTTCATTTAAAAAGGTAAGTGCGAAAGCGAGAGCAAGAGAGATGGATTTAGCAGCACGGTGGCACAGTGGTTAGCACCGCTGCCTCACAGCTCCAGGAACCCAAGATCAATTTCAGCCTTGGGTGACTGTGCAGAGTCTGCATGTTCTCCCCATGTCTGCGTGGATTTCCTCCGGGTGCTCCGGTTCCTCCCACAGTCCAAAGATATGCAGGTTAGGTGGATTGGCCATGCTAAATTGCCCCTTTGTGTCCCAGGATGTGTAGGTTAGGGGGATTAGCGAGGTAAGTGTATGGGTTCACAGAGATAGAGCCTGGGTAAGATGCTCTTTTGGAGAGTCGGTGCAGATTAGATGGGCTGAATGGTCTCCTGCTTCTTACCTGGATAGTCACATGAGCAGCCTGGGAATGGAGGGATACAAACGATTGGTCTAGTTGGACCAAGGAGCGGCACAGGCTTGGAGGGCCGAAGGGCCTGTTTCCTGTGCTGTACTGTTCTTTGTTCTTTCTTTGTACACTGGAGGGATTCAATGATTCAATGAAAATAATAACCTGGGTTGAGTAGATTCCCTGACCCCAAAACCCACACCGCCCCACCACACAACTCACACACTATTATTATGTAGCAACTTCAGCAGGGAAAATGCACATAATAGGCTCCTCCAAACAGCCTCGGGAAGATACTCAGGTAAAGCCTTTCAGTAATATAATCTGAGGGGTATTCATTGATAAGAATATCAGAGTGATGCACGACAATCAAGCACGTGGAACAAGGCTTCAGCTATTGAAGGCTTTTATTAGCAAACAATGGAACTAACTAACACGAGTACACCAGTTCAGACTGGAGGGGTCCCGCCGGAGCAGAGGGTCTTATACCTCTCCCCAGGAGGCGGGGCCCGACCGGGATGTGCCATAACAACATCTACCACAGGTAAACACCCTAACCCAACAACATTATACAACCCCCACAGTGGCAACCCCCTAACCCAACAGTAACATAGGAATAACCCACAGTGGTAACCAACGATGGTTCACCACATTCACCCCTCCTTTAAAAACAAAGGCCAGCGGGGTGCGAAAACAGGTCACATATGTACAAAATTCACAAGTCCAGACGGTCTGGAGGACCGCACCGTCGCTGTGATCTCCTCAACACCGGTTGCGACACCGGAGCAGGTGCTTGCGGTGGCGTTCTCTCCAAAACAGCGTCCGGCTGTCCCCTCGAGGACTCCCGGGCCGGTTGACCCTGGTGAGGCGATGGTGCAGGGGATCCTGGAACCTTCTGTGGTGGCGCCGATCTCCGAGTCTCAGGCAAGCTGTACATGGGAGTATAACTGTTATGCACTGGTCCCGGTGCTGACCGCGCCACGTCTGGGGAAGAAATAAGTGATAGGTGATTCGTGACAGGGGGTATGGGAGCGACGGGAGTTGCTACGTCCCCTGCGGGCGCCAGGTCTCGAATGGAGACTGTGTCCTCTCGCCCATCAGGATATGCCACATAGGCATACTGAGGGTTGGCGTGGAGGAGTTGGACCGGTTCGACCAAGGGGTCGGACCTGCGGGCCCTCACATGTCGCCGCAGAAGGACGGGTCCTGGGTACGTCAACCAGGCTGGTAAGGAGATCCCCGAGGACGACTTCCGAGGGAATGAGAACATCCTCTCGTGGGGAGTAGCATTGGTTGCCGTACACAGGAGGGAGCGGATGGAATGAAGCGCATTTGGAAGGACCTCCTGCCAACGGGAGACTGGAAGGCCCCTGGATTTCAGCGCCAGTAGGACAGCCTTCCAGACTGTAGCATTCTCCCTCTCCACCTGTCCGTTACCCCTAGGGTTGTAGCTCATGGTTCTACTAGAGGCAATCCCGTATGAGAGCAGGAATTGCCTCAAGTCGTTACTCATGAACGACGAGCCCCTGTCGCTATGTATGTAGCAGGGGTACCCGAACAGGGTAAAAAGATCACTGAATGCCTTAATCACTGTGGCAGTCGACGTGTCCGCACAGGGGACAACAAACGGGAACCGGGAGTACTCGTCTATTATATTGAGAAAATAGACATTCCGGTCCGTTGAGGGAAGGGGGCCCTTAAAATCCACACTCAGCCTCTCGAAGGGGCGAGTGGCCTTGACCAATTGTGCCCGGTCCGGTCGATAAAAGTGCGGTTTGCATTCCGCGCAAATCCGACAGCTTCTCGTCACTGACCTGACATCCTCCACCGAGTAGGGCAGGTTGCGGGCTTTTACGAAGTGGTAGAGTCGGGTGACTCCAGGATGGCACAGGTCATTGTGGAGGGCCTTCAAGCGGTCCTCCTGCATGATGGCGCATGTTCCGCGCGAGAGGGCATCCGAGGGCTCATTGAGCTTCCCTGGACGATACATAATATCGTAATTATAGGTGGAGAGCTCAATTCTCCACCGCAAGATCTTATCGTTCTTGATCTTGCCCCTCTGCGTGTTACTGAACATAAACGCCACGGATCGTTGATCCTTGATCAGGGTGAACCGCTTCCCCGCCAGGTAATGGCGCCAGTGTCTGACGGCCTCCACTATGGCCTGAGCCTCCTTCTCCACCGCTGAGTGCCGAATTTCGGGGCCTTGAAGGGTGCGGGAAAAGAACGCGGCGGGCCTGCCTGCCTGGTTTAGTGTGGCGGCTAGGGCGAAATCAGATGCATCACTTTCCACCTGGAAAGGGATGGATTCATCCACCGCGTGCATCGTGGCTTTCGCAATGTCGCTTTTCAAAGCCTTGAAGGCCAATTGGGCCTCCGGCGTGAGTGGGAAGGTCGTGGACTTGATGAGCGGACGAGCTTTGTCCGCGTAGTTGGGGACCCACTGCGCATAATACGAAAAGAAGCCGAGGCATCTCCTCAGTGCTTTTGTGCTAGCGGGCAAGGGAAGTTCAGTAAGGGGGCGCATACGGTCTGGATCAGGGCCAATGACCCCGTTTTCCACCACATATCCAAGGATAGCTAACCTGCGCGTATGGAATACGCACTTCTCCCTGTTATAGGTCAGATTCAGGCGAGATGCAGTGCGCAGATCGTGTCATGGTCCTGCTGGTCATGGCCGCAGATGGTGACGTTATCCAGGTACGGGAAGGTAGCCCGCAACCCGTTCTGGTCCACCATTCGGTCCATAGCACGCTGGAAGACCGAGACCCCATTGGTGACACCAAATGGAACCCTGAGAAAATGGTATAGACGACCATCCGCCTCAAAAGCCGTGTATTGTCGGTCCTCTGGGCGGATAGGGAGTTGATGGTAGGCGGACTTAAGGTCTATGGTAGAGAACACCCGGTACTGCGCAATCTGATTGACCATATCAGAAATGCGCGGGAGAGAATACGCATCCAGCTGCGTATAACGGTTAATGGTCTGACTGTAGTCGATGACCATCCGAGGTTTGTTCCCGCTTTTGACTACCACGACCTGCGCTCTCCACGGACTAGCACTGGCCTGTATGATCCCTTCCTTGAGGAGCCACTGAACCTCAGATCTGATAAAGATCCGGTCTTCAGCGCTGTAACGCCTACTCTTAGTAGCGATGGGCTTGCAGCCTGGTACCAGATTCTTAAATAAAGAAGGTGTGGTGATTTTTAGTGTGGAGAGATTGCATGCGGGGCGCTTTGGGCAATTTGGAGGCTGCGGCTGATTCCCTACTGCCAGTGAAGGGAGTGGCCCACCGTACTGTAGGATCACACTCTTCATGTGGACCATAAAATTTAGTCCGAGGAGAATTGGCGCACAAAGGTGCGGTAACACAAGGAGCCTGTATTGCTCGTAAATTGTGCCCTGTACCTCTAGGGTTACCATACAACGTCCTTGGATCGGTACAGACCGGGACCGTGATGCCATAGAAATTGTCTGTTTGGCAGGTAGAACCCGGAGTCCACACCTTTTTGCAGTGTCAGGGTGAATAAAACTCTCGGTGCTCTCACTGTCAAACAGACAATACACAGTACGACCATTTACCTTGATGTTCATCATGGAATTATCAAGCCTGTGATGCTTTGTCTGGTCCAGAGAGATCGACGCCACCGTTGGCCCCTGGGCGTCACTGCATGCAGCCGAGGTTGATGCTGAGGACCCCTGCTGGTCGCTCCTAGTCGTCGTTGACCATGGTGGCCGCCCCCATGAATCGCACGTGGGCGAGGGCGCCAAACGTAGCGACTCCTGGTGGTCTTCCTCCTCCTCCGTCAGCCACGATGGCGCCGTCCTGGATTTGCACGTGGTCGGACCTCGTGGGTACTGCGACGCCGAAGGAGATTGTCTCCGCTCTGGAGGGTCACAGGCTGCACTGCCGTTTTTGGGCTTCGACCTGCAAACTTTAGCATAGTGGCCCTTTTTACCACACTGGCTGCAGATCGCCGTTTTTGCAGGACACTGTTGCCGTGAATGCTTGGCCCCGCCGCAAAAATAGCATCGCTGGCCGCCTGGAGCTGCCGCCGTCGTCGGATCGATATGGGAGCGCGAGCCCGTGGGGCGAGGAGGGATTTGTGCTTGCTCTTGCCACGTTGTCTCCACGTGGTCTTCGGGGTACAGAGCCAAGCTTTTCGACGCTGCCTCCAGCATCTTAGCCATCTCCTTCGCTTGGGTCAAGTTGAGGTTCCCTTTCTCTAATAACTTAAGCCGGATGTACGAGGACCCTACCCCTGCTACGAACGTATCTCGGGCGAGGTCGTACATATATTGCTCTGCTGACACATCTTTACAATCGCAACCCCTGGCAAGCTGCAAGAGCTCATTGGCGTAGTCCTCCATGGTTTCGCCCGACTGCCGACGTCGTGTAGCGAGGAGGTAACGAGCGTGTATCTCGTTGGGTGGTCTCGTGTATCGTTTCTTCAAGAGCTCGATGGCCCTCGGGTAAGTGGTGGCCGCATGAATCGCAAGATAAATCGTGTCGCTTACCCTTGCGTGGAGGACCTGGAGTTTGTCGTCGTCTGTAGTAACAGCTACAGAGGCTGCCAGGTAGTCTTCGAAACACTTCCACCAGTGGTCAAAGGTGTTAGCGGCACCGACCGCACGTGGGTCCAGCGCCAGACGTTCTGGTTTTAATATTTGTTCCATACTCCCTTTTACTGTTGAGAGTTTTATGTTTGCTAATAAAATTGATGCGCGACAATCAAGCACGTGGAACAAGGCTTCAGCTATTGAAGGTTTTTATTAGCAAACAATGGAACTAACTAACACGAGTACACCAGTTCAGACTGGAGGGGTCCCGCCGGAGCAGAGGGTCTTATACCTCTCCCCAGGAGGCGGGGCCCGACCGGGATGTGCCATAACAACATCTACCACAGGTAAACACCCTAACCCAACAACATTATACAACCCCCACAGTGGCAACCCCCTAACCCAACAGTAACATAGGAATAACCCACAGTGGTAACCAACGATGGTTCACCACACAGAGAGATGAGTATTACTGCAGCATTAACAGCTCAAGCCTGGCACTGCTCTCAGACTGTACAAAGGAGCCCGCTGACAAGAACAAGTCCTAGTCAAACAGGACATTTCCCTCCACAGGTCACAACACATGTGGACACACAGAGCTGGAAGTAGCCGGAGGAAAATGGGATCCAATTGTCCACCCGCCCTCCATCACTTAAAATAACAACACATTACATTCCTATGTGCTGCATTTCGAAATTAAAGAATTAAAAAATAAGAAAAGAATCAATCTGAAAGACAGAGAGCAGGAACAATAGAAAGAGAGAGAGAGAGAAAGGGAAGAGGAGAGAAAGGAATGGAATAGATAGTTTGAATAGATCCATCTGGTACAGCGACCTAATGAGAAGTTGGAATCATGGCTGGTTTTGTGCTAACTTGTTTTTTCATTCATGGAATGTGAGCGTTGCTGGCTGGCTGGCCAGCATTTATTGCCCATCCCTAGTTGCCCCAGGCCAATTGAGAGTTAACCACATTGCTGTGGCTCTGGAGTCACATGTAGGCCAGACCAGGTAAGGATGGCAGATTTCCTTCCCTAAAAGATATTAGTGAACCAGATCGGTTCTTCCGACCATGGTTTCATGGTCATCAGTAGATTCGTAACTCCAGATTTTTTTTTATTGAATTCAAATTCCACCATCTGCTGTGGCGGGATTTGAAACCGGGTCCCCAAAATGTTAGCTGAATTTCTGGACTAATAGTCTAGCGATAATACCACTAGGCTATCACCTTCCCATTTGTTGCAGGTAGTAAATGGAATTTAAGACCTTACCGAGCTGCTATTGTCCACCGAGTCACCAGAGAAATACGTAAACAATGTATTGCTGAAAATAATCCATTTCAGTCAAACGGCCAAAAATCATATCTTTCCAATATGATTTTTCAAAATGTGAACAATAGTATCAATTACTTTTAGCTATTGCTGCAGTCTCACGGACATTTTCTGGAGTTTTATAGAATCATAGAATCCCTACAGTGCAAAAGAAGGCCATTCGGCCCATCAAGCCTGCACCGACAACAATCCCACCCAGGCCCTAACCCCGTAACCCCCACATATTTATCCCGCTAATCCCCCTGACACTAAGTGACAATTTACCATAGCCAATCAACCTAACCTGCACATCTTTGGAGTGTGGGAGGAAACTGGAGCACCCGGAGGAAACCCACGCAGCCACGGGGAGAACGTGCAGGCTCTGCACATATAGTGACCCGAGGCCGGGAATCAAGCCCGGGTCCCTGGTGCTGTGAGGCAGCAGTGCTAACCACTGTACCACCGTGCCGCCCCCAGTTTGCTATGAGATTAAATAAAATCTTCCCGCTTTAAACAGGCGTGGAAATTCTTTTGTAACATTTGAACAGCTAGCAGCAGTTGGAATATTACCACCACCACAAACTCCACCCCCCCACCCCTGCTTTGCTACCACTCATACCCCCAGAGACTACATAATACTAAAGCAAAATTGAAGTTGAATGCTTTCACCCACAGATTTATATCACCGTCGACTGTAGCTTCACTACTCTTAAGTTATATTTAAAACATTATTCCCCATGTTATGTAGCAAATTTTGCAGACAAGTTGAATGCAGCAGGCTTCTAGAGATAACCATAATTATATTTTCAGTGTTTCAGTAATATATTACCTGTGGGGTATTCATTGATCAAAATACTAGAGAGATGAGCATTACAGCAGTATTAATATCTCAAAGCAGAGAACACTGACAGGCTCTACACATGTGCTCACTGACAAGAACAGGCCGCAGACAAACACTCAATTCCTTCCACAGCTCACAACATGGACACACAGAACTGCAAGTAGCAAGAGGCAGATGGGGGTCCAATCTTTCACCCATCTTCCACCAATTAAACTAATAGCCTATCTTACTGCAGTTTGTCACCTTATTTTAAATTAAACCTTCAAATGCAGAAACAAATAGGGAATTGGGAAGACAGAGAGGGACAGAATGTTGGAGAGAGAGAGAGCGATATGGGTGACAAAGTTGTTAGCACTGCTGCCTCACAGCACCAGGGACCTGGGTTCAATTCCCGGCTTGGGTCACAGTTTGTGCGGAGTTTGCACGTTCTCCCCGTGTCTGTGTGGGTTTCCTCCGGGTGCTCCAGTTTCCTCCCACAGTCCGAAAAATGAGCTGGTTAGGTACATTGGCCATGCTAAATTCTCCCTCAGTGTACCCAAACAGGTGCCAGAGTGTGGCAACTAGGGGATTTTCACAGTAACTTCATTGCGGTGTCAATGTAAGCCTACTTGTGACACTAATAAATAAACTTTAAACAAAATGGAAGACATAAGTGAGAGAGAACGAATTAAAGTGAGAGAAACAGATGCTTCATTGTTCGTTCACTATCAGCTGACAGAAATATACCCTAGGAAAGAAACATTTACAGATTTATGGGGAAATTGTGGAGAGTGGGGCTAACTCTTTCAAAGAGGAAATGCAGGCATGATGGGCCCAAATGACCTTGTGTTGTAAGATTTGGCACATATCGGATGTTGTGGTTTATAAGGCTACAGGCCAATGGAACCATAAATTGTTGCATTTGTTACATATTGACAGTAATCCTTTTTAAACTGGCATTTTAGTGCAGTAATGCATTTTACAGCTGCAATTGGTATTCTAAAATATAACTGAATGCACCATTTGTAAAGCAAGGATCGGCAAAAATGCTTTGGTTTGTTTGGATGCTTCAAACTCAGTGGAAATAATGGTGCCGTTCACTGTGATGGTCACCAGTACCAATATTCACTGAAGGGGGCACGTTTCCCGGCAATGGTATGCTGCTAAACATATATTGCGGTCTGCACTTTTTCATTGGGATACACTACCCTGATCTCAGGGCATGAAACTTTAGTGCTCATGACACTCCCATCGGCACTACAGATGGATCTGCAATATACTGTATTCCAGTTCATACCGTGCTGTACAATTCGCAGCAGAGAGTACTGGATATTCAGTCAGCGAGGTCAGCATTTACAGATTCCTGAGTAGCTCCCAGTGTGAGCTGACTTATAAAACTCAATCCTTTATTTTCCATATGTTTGTTTCTGAGATTCTTTTCAGAGTGTATTTAAAATAATTTAAGTGCCGTGTGCAATGCGATGCTACATACTGTCAACGACCAAAGGCACAATTTGTCAAAATGGCTTCAGCCAATAAATAACCAGATCAGTCTGGGTTAACTCAATGCTCCCTACACAGAGCAGCTTTGAGGGGCTTTTACACACACTGGACCAGCCAGAACAGCTTCCCTTAGAGTCATAGAGGTTTACAGCATGGAAACAGGCCCTTCAGCCCAACTTGTCCATGCCGCCCTTTTTTTAAAACCCCTGAGCTAATCCCAATTGCCCGCATTTGGCCCATATCCCTTTATACCCATCTCACCCATGTAACTGTCTAAATGCTTTTTAAAAGACAAAATTGTACCCTCCTCTACTACTACCTCTGGCAACTTGTTCCAGACACTCACCACCCTCTGTGTGAAGAAATTGCCCCTCTGGACACTTTTGTATCTCTCCCCTCTCACCTTAAAACCTATGCCCTCCAGTTTTAGACTCCCCTACCTTTGGGAAAAGATATTGACTATCATGCTGATCTGTGCCCCTCATTATTTTATAGACCTCTATAAGATCACCCCTCAGCCTCCTACGCCCCAGAGAAAAAAGTCCCAGTCTATCCAGCCTCTCCTTATAACTCAATCCATCAGGTCCCAGTAGCATCCTCGTAAATCTTTTCTGCACTCTTTCTAGTTTAATAATATCCTTTCTATAATAGGGTGACCAGAATTGCACACAGTATTCCAAGTGTGGCCATACCAATGTCTTGTACAACTTCAACAAGACATTCCAACTCCTGTATTCAATGTTCTGGCCGATGAAACCAAGCATGCCGAATGCCTTCTTCACCACTCTGTCCACCTGTGACTCCACTTTCAAGGAGCTATGAACATGTACCCCTAGATCTCTTGGTTCTATAACACTCCCCAACGCCCTACCATTAACTGAATAAGTCCTGCCCTGGTTCAATCTACCAAAATGCATCACCTTGCATCTGTCTAAATTAAACTCCATCTGCCATTCGTCAGCCCACTGGCCCAATTGATCAAGATCCTGTTGCAATTGGAGATAACTTTCTTCACTGTCCACTATGGGCGGCACGGTAGCACAGTGGTTAGCACTGCTGCTTCACAGCTCCAGGGACCTGGATTCGATTCCCGGCTTGGGTCACTGTCTGTGTGGAGTTTGCACATTCTCCTCGTGTCTGCGTGGGTTTCCTCCGGGTGCTCCGGTTTCCTCCCACAGTCAAAAGATGTGCCGGTTAGGTTGATTGGCCATGCTAAAAATTGCCCATTAGTGTCCTGAGATGCATTGGTTAAAGGGATTAGCGGCTAAATATGTAGGGATATGAGAGTAGGGCCTGGGTGGGATTGTGGTCAATGCAGACTTGATGGGCCGAATGGCCTCTTTCTGTACTGTAGGGTTTCTATGATTTCTATGTCACTAAATTTGTGGAACGCATGAAATGAAGCAAAATCATTCCTCACTCACATCGAACTGAACACAAACTGATTCCAGACCAGATTAAAACAAATGGCAACTCTTGCATGACTGCTAAGATTTGCCAATAACTCACATCGAAATTAATCCGAAGAAGGAGTTTAACTTCAATTAAAACTGAAGTGAATAGTAAACCAGTCGGTTAAAATGGACTGAGTTAAAAAGCGGTTGGATAATGGGCACATTGGATGATAGACACGGAAAAAGAGAGATAGGGGAACTGTCACAAAGCGAAAGAGAGAGAGAGAGCTATTTCCAGGAAATCCAACTCTGAACTAACACAGAAATGTGTGATTCATTTAATCAACTCAGTGTCCAGGAATAGCTTTACTTCCGACTGGCTTTTACAAACACATTCATTACCGTATCTGAAACACTGCAGGCAATTTACCCAACAGGTTCCCACAAACAGACCTTTGAAAATAACCAGCCTCATTTTACACAGCGATTGGTCTGAAGGGTGTACCTGGACCAGGGGACCAGTCTGTAAGAAACTGACACCACTCATAGACTCTACACAGGGCCCCGCTGAGAGGAAAAAGCCCCCATCACACAGGCCAGCTCTCTCTGCATTGCCTCTGTCCTGAATGTCAAAATGTGGAGATGCCGGCGTTGGACTGGGGTGAACACAGTAAGAAGTCTCACAACACCAGGTTAAAGTCCAACAGGTTTATTTGGTAGCAAATACCATAAGCTTTCGGAGCGCTGCTCCTTCGTCAGATGGAGTGGAAATGTGCTGTCAAACAGTGCACAGAGACACAAAAAATCAAGTTACAGAATACTGATTAGTATTAGTATTAGTACTAATCAGTATTCTGTAACTTGATTTTTTGTGTCTCTGTGCACTGTTTGAGAGCACATTTCCACTCCATCTGACGAAGGAGCAGTGCTCCGAAAGCTTATGGTATTTGCTACCAAATAAACCTGTTGGACTTTAACCTGGTGTTGTGAGACTTCTTACTGAATGTCAAAACCAGGCAAACTGGATTTAATGCCCACATACACCGGCCAGCAGGCTCCCCCCACCATTGGTTGGGGCCCTGTACCTCGGCATGATGCATTTCATTGTAAGTCCATCTCTGCGTCTGATGCCCAAAAAATGCAGTGGGCAATGAAAAGCTTCGTCCAATTGTCTCTCTAACAGGCTCAATAGCTTTGACAAACGATCATCTGGACTCGAAACGTCAGCTCTTTTCTCTCCTTACAGGTGCTGCCAGATCTGCTGAGATTTTCCAGCATTTTCTCTTTTGGTTTCAGATTCCAGCATCCGCAGTAATTTGCTTTTATGCTCAATAGCACAGTAATTTGATATTTAAAAATAGCAGGTTAGCCTCTGATCTGCGGCTGTAATATCCAGCCCCCACCACATTTCCACTGCAATAAGGACTCAAAGTTAGGGTAGTGGAGCAGGGGCAAATTCAAGGAAATCCCCAACCAATCCTCACTTTGTTCTGAAAACTCTGTTTCCACCTCCGAGATAACCAGGAGTATCTTCCCTCCAGTGAGACAATGAAGGAAGGGCCTCCTCCAGTGGACTGTGGCGCTTTCATGTGATTCTCCCTGCTTCCAGGAGGGGGCAAAAGAACTCCATACTCAACCTTGGCTTCAGTGATTTTTAGTCGGAGCACAGCTTAGCTGTTTCTTTGTTTAAAGAAACAGTTAACAGCTCACAGCTGTTGTGTTAAAATACAAAATATAAATGAAAACATATGCGCCAGAATTCTACCACGGGCAAGGGGCAAACAATGGAAATGTCCATTGACCTCTGGCGGAATTTTCCGGTCTCGCTTGAGCAAGGCTTTAAATTCCTGCCCACAATGAGGGAAATACTTAGCCCCTGTGGACAGAGAAATTCCTGGGCACAAAGATGGGTTAAAGAGCGAGCGAGGTGGGAAAGTCTTACACCTGTCCTTGGGTCAGGATCTCGTTCTGATCCTGCCCTCTCCCCTTTCCACGCAGTGGGATTGAAGGTGAGCAGGGGCACCCCCTTGGATCCGTGGGGTAAGTAATTTAGTAGTTGTTGAAGCTGTTAAGAAGCCACTTATGAGGCGCTCACATAACGAATCCTGGCCAAGGAATCCTATTCCCTGTCCTCACGGCAACTCACGAGAGTCACCAAGTGGAAAAGCTTCCTCAGTGAAACTGATGGCTAGAAAGGTTTGATCAGTTACAGTGAATAGCTCCAACCATGGCCCTTGAGAGAACCTTGATTCGATTTGATTTATTATTGTCACATGTATTAGCATACAGTGAAAAGTAGTGTTTCTTGCGCGCTATACAGACAAAGCATACCATACATAGAGAAGGAAAGGAGTGCAAAATGTGTTACAGTCACAGCTAGGGTGTAGCGAAAGATCAAGAAAGAATCTTGCTTGGAGCATTTCTCCTCTCTGAGGTTGTTATCACTGCTTAATAGGCATAGCCGGCCACTTCACTCACCTTCAATGGCACTTGCCAATTTCCAGCCTTTACGATGGCAGGAGCCACGCAGTGCCACTTTTTTAATTCATTTGTGGGACATGGGTGTCCGGTATTTATTGCCCATCCCTAGTTGCCCTTGGAGGCCAGTTGAAAGTCAACCACATTGCTGTGACTCTGGAGTCACATGTAGGCCAGACCAGGTAAGGACAGCAGATTTCCTTCCTTAAAGGACATTAGTGAACCAGATGGGTTTTTCTGACAATCGACAATGATTTCATGGTCATCAGTAGATTCTTAATTCCAGATATTTTTTATTGAATTCAAATTCCACCATCTGCCGTGACGGGATTCGAACCCCGGTCCCCAGAACATTAGCTGAACTTCTGGATTAATAGTCTAGCAATAATACCACTCGGCCAACCCTTCCCCCAGGCTCCAGAACACCCTCCCTCCATGGGGAGGAGCCAGCATTCAAAACCTTGCCAATTTATGGGTTGTGCAATGTTCTGGCATCACCTGGCATTGTGCGGGCACTGGGGCAGTGAGCTGGATCATTTGGACTCCACCTGAATACCAGGAGTGGTGCAGCTGGAAATGGATGCTGCACCTTCAGAAATCGAGGCAATTGGAGATGAGGATCAGCAGTTGCACAACAAGTGCAGAGCGTCAGGCATCAAGAGGCCAAGGGAGAGGGACGAGGGGCACGAAAGAGAAGGTAATACCCCGAAAATAGGATCTCTAGGAAGAGGGAAAGCTGCCCAAGAACCAGTGCTGAAGGCTTCAACTCTTTCAGTAGACGGTCACAGATCTGTCATCTTATCAGTGCGGACTTCTGCAGCATCCCACTGGAGGCTGCACACCAGTGCTTCTCCCAGGCGATAGATGCCCTCTTTACCGACACAGGACAACACGTCAGATTCACAACTGATGTGGCATCACGGGCTCAGAGGGCACTGGGTCATGTACCCGGACCGGTCAGGTGGGACCCTGCAATGTATTCAGGCAAAGGGGGTGAACACATCATGACAAGATGGCCTCCTCCTGCAACCCTCCAGGAAAAGGACCACCAACCTCTCAGTCATGCGTGCCAGTCCCCTGGCTCCCCTGTGACCTCCGGGGTCCTTGTGGTGCAGTGGTAGGGTCCCCAGCCCTTAGCACAACCAGCAATCTCCGTGATAGCTGCCATGGGTGTCTGAACCCTGCCCCCATTCCTCTACCCATCAGCTATAACTGGATTGGAACACTGTCTCCATCCTAGTTAAGAGCTCACCCTTTCAAAATCCAAAACTCAGTCAGCTTCTCACTGGAGATGGCATTACTCCTGTTTCCCATCTCCAATGGGAAAATCCAGCCCAGAGTCGGCAGGCAGAGAGCGGATCAGCTCTCTCGACATGTGGGAGCAGCTGTGCCTCCGGAGCCTGAGGCTATCATGGCCGGTCACTGCCAACATCTGCAACCTCTTGGAACAAGCCCTCCTGACCACTGGAGCAGGTTGTCACACATTGCCAATGGCCTTCAAGGTGCCTGTCACTGGAGGGAGACTCCCAACCCCCACCCTGGGGCTCAGCCTCTTCCCAAAGTGTTCTCTCCTGCGACAAGAGGAAGCAGAAAGGTGTGGGTGCTCGATATGGTTTGTGTGGAGAGGGCAATAGGATGAGGAGGAGTGTTGGCTGTTCAGATGGGGATGGAGAGCGAGGAAAGAGTGAAGTTGCGAAGGTGTCTTGTTCTGAGACATTCCGTGCAGGGGAATGCTGGGAACGTCAGAGTGAGGGGCTTGACACTTGAACGTTTTCTGGTACTCACCACTGTGGCCTCCTGATGTACAATCTGCAGGCTGAGGGAGCACACTCCTGCTGCTCACTCCCTCCATCACTTCCATCAATACTTGCCTGGTTGGAGAGGCTGTCTCCTTTCTCCCAATCTTGGAAGAGATTGTTGTAATGGTGTTAGTTATAGAATGTGTCAGTTAAGCAACTCTTCCTCGCTGTCTGTATGGTAACAGTGAGTCTTTATTAATAACTTGTAACAATACTGTTAGGGACCAGATCAGAAATTCCACGGTACATTCTGAAGTTGGCCTAGACCACAACTGTTTTTGGTTTTGGCATTAGTGTGAGCGCAAGTTGTTTCACTCCAGATGTGATTCTACTGATCCACTGGGAAGCTTTTATTAAAACAAACTTTATTCAACAACATAGTTAAAATATAACAAAAAGAAATGGCATAAGCTATGATATTACACACAACCAGTTGAGTGTAGGAAAGTTGAGTGTTTACGTCCGAAGACTGGTTCTGCTCCTATCTACATCAGCAGAGAGCACATTGTTGCCAGGAAATTGGAGATGTGGGAAACCTAATGATGGTGAAAGTGTGAGTGACAGGGACAAGCTGAAGGACACCAGTCTACTAAAGATGGAAAGGTGGAAAGCAGAAGTGAAGGAAAAAAAGTAATATGTTACCATTGTTTGCCTCAGTGCAAATGTCCGCTCCTCCCCCTCAGGGTCATCTGTCACTTGTTCTTCCATTTTGCTTTCACTGAGCACTGACCTTTATTCTCCTATTAACATATTCTGCTATCTCACCTTTATGTCACTATCAGCAACTTCTTTAGTCCTTAACATTACCACTAACTCTTTCTTTGTCTTGTGTCCTGTCTGGACTACCGTTGTTGTGTTTGTCATGCCTGGACATATCCCCTGCCGGCTCCTCCCCTTATCACCTAGTATAAAGGTGGCTGTTTCCTCCCCCTTGTTCAGTTCGGGTCGGTTATCTGTGAAGATATGCTCCTAGTTCTGTAATGAATAAAAGCCTACAGTTGTATTGGCACACAAGTAGTCTTTTGCCTAATTGATAGCGCTTCATGTCCATGACATCTTTGTCAATCTCTCATTAGCTCCAACCTATCCCTGACCTTTTAGTTTTCCCCTCCTCTTCCCTCCCCCTCTCCAACTCTATAATCCATCACATTTCTACCCCTCTTTAGTTCTGAAGAAGAACCATTCAGGCTTGAAATATTAACTCTATTTCTCTCTCCACAGATGCTGCCGGATCGGCTGAGTTTACCCAGCATTTTCTGTTTTATTTCAGAATTCCAACATCCACGGAATTTTGTTTTTAGTTATGTTTTTGTTACCATGCGGACATACAAGATCAAATTGTTGGAGGTTAACTGGGAGACCAATTGCAGTGAGAGGAACTCAGAAGAGTTCTGTAAGTAAGAGTGCGATGGACTCTGAGACCAGGTGCGGCACGGTAGCACAGTGGTTAGCACTGCTGCTTCACAGCTCCAGGGTCCCGGGTTCGATTCCCGGCTCGGGTCACTGTCTGTGTGGAGTTTGCACATTCTCCTCGTGTTTGCGTGGGTTTCCTCCGGGTGCTCCGGTTTCCTCCCACAGTCCAAAGATGTGCGGGTTAGGTTGATTGGCCAGGTTAAAAATTGCGCCTTAGAGTCCTGAGATGCGTGGATTAGCGGGTAAATATGTGGGGGTAGGACCTGGGTGGGATTGTGGTCGGTGCAGACTCGATGGGCCGAATGGCCTCCTTCTGCACTGTAGGGTTTCTATGATTTCTATGAGGTGCAAGATAGACCAGTGGCCTTTATACAGGTGGAGAAGGAAGAGTCCCAGAGAGGTGACAATGTGTTCATAATTTAATGAAAGAAGTTGTGAAGGGCAGGTTACAGAGATTTTTAAAGATATATGAAAATATATCAATGTTTACCGGGAAAAGCAGGGAAAGGTGTTAAGATTTTTAGGCATATGGGGGTTAGCCAGTCTTTAATGTTATAGAATGATACAGTGCAGCTAATCCCATTTACCAGCATTTGCCCTTGAATGTTATGACACGGGCGAGGGGTGGACCACTGGAATCACTGGAGGCAGGGAGGGTACCAGAGGACTGGAAAGTAACGAAAGTAATGTAACATTGCTGTTTAAGAAGGGAGGGGGGCAGCAGATGAGAAATTATAGGCCAGTTAGCCTGACTTCGGTCATTGGCAAGATTTTAGAGTCCATTATTAAAGATGAGATCGCAGAGTACTTGGAAGTGCATGATAAAGTAGGACTGAGTCAGCACGGCTTCGTCAAGGGGAGGTCATGTCTGGCAAGTCTGTTAGATTTCTTTGAGGAGGTAACAAGGAAGTTAGTTAAAGGAGAACCAGTGGACGTGATTTATCCAGATTTCCAGAGACCTTTGACAAGGTGCCACATAGGAGACTGTTAAATAAGTTAAGTACCCATGGTGTTAAGGGCAAGATCCTGGCATGGATAGAGGATTGGCTGACTGGCAGAAAGCAGAGTGGGGATAATGGGGTCCTTTTCAGGGTGGCAGCCGGTGACTAGTGGTGTGCCTCAGGGGTCAGTGCTGGGACCACAACTTTTCACAATATGCGTTAACGATTTGGAGGAAGGAACTGAAGGCACTGTTGTTACATTTGCAGATGATACAAAGATATGTAGAGGGACAGGTAGTATTGAGGAAGCAGGGGGGCTGCAGAAGGACCTGGACAGGTTGGGAGAGTGGGCAAAGAAGTGGCAGCTGGAAAACAATGTGGAAAAGTGCAAGGTTATGCACTTTGGAAGGAGGAATGGAGGCATGGATTATTTTCTAAATGGGAAAATGCTTAGGAAATCAGAAACACAAAGGGACTTGGGAGTCATTGATCAAGATTCTCTTCAGGTTAGCGTGCAGGTTCAATCGGCAGTTAGGAAGGCAAATGCAATGTTAGCATTCATGTCGAGAGGGCTAGAATACAAGAGCAGGGATGTACTTCTGAGGCTGTATAAGGCTCTGGTCAGACCCCATTTGGAGTATTGTGAGCAGTTTTGGGCCGCATATCTAAGGAAGGATGTGCTGGCCTTGGAAAGGGTCCAGAGGAGGTTTACAAGAATGATCCCTGGAATGAAGAGCTTGTCGTATGAGGAACAGTTGCGGACTCTGGGTCTATACTCGTTGGAGTTTAGAAGGATGAGGGAGGATCTTATTGAAACTTACAGGATACTGCAAGGCCTGGATAGAGTGGGCATGGAGAGGATGTTTCCACTAGTAGGAAAAACTAGAACCAGAGGGCACAACCTCAGGCTAAAAACAGAGAGGAGGAGGAGTTTCTTCAGCCAGAGAGTGGTGGAACTCTTTGCCGCAAAAGGCTGTGGAGGCCAAGTCACTGAGAGTCTCTAAGACAAGAGATAGATAGGTTCTTGATTAATAAGGGGATTAGGCGTTATGGGGAAAAGGCAGGAGAATGGGGATGAGAAAGAAAATCAGCCATGATTGAATGGCGGAGCAGACTCGATGGGCCGAGTGGCCTAATTCTGCTCCTATGTCTTATGGGTCTTATGGAGCATGGAAAGGACCGTTGACTTCGGGTGGGATATTCCGGTTTCAGGATGAGCGCGGCCAGAAAATCCTGCCCAGTGTCATTTGCTGTCCAGAAGGGTTATTGTAGGAGCAAATGTTAGTGGGATTTATGAAAGGGTTAGGTTTATTTCATTGTATAAAGTAAAGTTAAAAAGTGATTTGAAGACAGGAGAGGTGATTGTTAGGGTGGTAGAAAAATTGCCCATGGTAAGGATTCAATTTATGACAGAGTTGGATTGTAAATTTTGACTAAGTTGACAGTAGAGGAACCTGTTGAGATATATTCAATGGAGGCTTTAGAGAAAGAGCATCCTGGATTATTCCCAGATTGTGGGGTGAAAAAGTCACAGACACTCAAACTTAAACACAAAGAGGAAGACTCTAAAAGAAGGGGCAGGGCGCTGAACCTCAGTTGGAGGGACCTATCTTTGAAAAGATTACTCAGGAACAGAAGATTAGACAGAATGGTGTTTAGTGGAACAACAGTAAAATCCAGAATTAGGCCAGTTAGACCAGACAGCTTATTCTGAAACTGAAGCAGAGTCCATTCCAGAATGTTAATACTTCAAAGGCAATGGCTGGAATATTTTGGCCGTTCCCATCGGCAGGATCTTCCAGCCCCCCAATGGCAAACCCTCATTGCAGGTTTTCTGGCAGTGGGGGGGGTCTATACAATGGGAAATCCCATTGACAACAATCGGGCCAATGGCAAAGAACAAAGAACAAAGAACAATACAGCACAGGAACAGGCCCTTCGGCCCTCCAAGCCCGCGCCGCTCCCCGGTCCAGGATTGAATCCTGAATCCAGGATCCCCGCCCAATTTTCCAGCCTATCTACATACCAATATCCTATCCACCGAGCTGTCCCTCACAGCTACGATGCTTTGTTCATTACAACCTATTAACTCACCCCCACCCCCCTATTCCAGACCATGTGATCCCCAGGGAGAGGCGAAAACCCAGAGTGAAAAACCCCAGGGCCAATATGGGGAAAAAAAAAAATCTGGGAAATTCCTCTCCGACCCCCTGAGGCGATCGAAACGAGTCCAGGAGATCACAATGGCCCTGATCGGAAAATGCTTCCCAACCCTAGTCATTTCCACTTCCATGAACACCATATGAATTCCCTGCCCCCGAGACAGGTTCCCAACTATCCGCAGTCTCGCTCTGTACTGGCACCAGCAAGATGATCATAGAATGAAGCCTTGAAACGAGAAACAAGGAACAATTAGCCCGCGCCGCTCCCTGGTCCAAACTAGACCACTCTTTTGTATCCCTCCATTCCCACTCCGGTCATATAGCTGTCTAGATAAGTCTTAAACGTTCCCAGTGTGTCCGCCTCCACCACCTTGCCCGGCAACACATTCCAGGCCCCCACGACCCTCTGTGTGAAATATGTCCTTCTGATATCTGTGTTAAACCTCCCCCCCTTCAAAGAACAAAGAACAGTACAGCACAGGAAACAGGCCTTCGGCCCTCCAAGCCTGTGCCGCTCCTTGGTCCAACTAGACCAATCGTTTGTATCCCTCCATTCCCAGGCTGCTCATGTGACTATCCAGGTAAGTCTTAAACGATGTCAGCGTGCCTGCCTCCACCACCCTACTTGGCAGCGCATTCCAGGCCCCCACCACCCTCTGTGTAAAAAACGTCCCTCTGATGTCTGAGTTATACTTCATCCCTCTCAGCTTGAGCCCGTGACCCCTCGTGATCATCACCTCCGACCTGGGAAAAAGCTTCCCACTGTTCACCCTATCTATACCCTTCATAATCTTGTATACCTCTATTAGATCTCCCCTCATTCTCCGTCTTTCCAAGGAGAACAACCCCAGTCTACCCAATCTCTCCTCATAGCTAAGACCCTCCATACCAGGCAACATCCTGGTAAACCTTCTCTGCACTCTCTCCAATGCCTCCACGTCCTTCTGGTAGTGCGGCGACCAGAACTGGACGCAGGACTCCAAATGTGGCCTAACCAGCGTTCTATACAGCTGCATCATCAGACTCCAGCTTTTATACTCTATACCCCGTCCTATAAAGGCAAGCATACCATATGCCTTCTTCACCACCTTCTCCACCTGTGTTGCCACCTTCAAGGATTTGTGGACTTGCACACCGAGGTCCCTCTGTGTTTCTATACTCCTGATGACTCTGCCATTTATTGCATAACTCCTCCCTACATTATTTCTTCCAAAATGCATCACTTCGCATAAAGGCAGGCCACCTCCGCCGCTGCAAAACATGCAGCGACGGACATGGAAAATCCCACCCAATGTGTTAATGAGGTCATGGAGACCGCCTCGTATCCTGATAGATGAAAAGTGACTGACAGCCTTCTGGACACCGGAATGAAATTTTGAGAGTAGCACATGAAATTCCAATGACTGGACATTTGGGAATGAGGAAAGCTCAAAACTACATATGACTCCAGATCATAACATGATTGACTCTAACTGGCCCTCTGAAATGCCCTAACAAGCCAGCAATTCAAGTGCAATTAGAGATAGGCCTGCCTTGTCAGTGATATCCACATCCCATGAAAGAATATAAAATTCCCTTCTCACTATCTCTCTAAGATTTGGTATATGTTACTTTATTCCTCTGCAAAGCACCTTGAGCTGTTTCTCTGTGTTAGAGGCATCTTGGTAACTGTAAATTGTGCTGAATTAGTTTACCTTAGGTTGGCCACCACAGATTAACATTCTTTGATTACGGAAGGAAATATTAGCCACATTTTCATCTCAGCTGCACACTTAATATCCACCTACACGAGTAAATTATTACAGTTAATGTTTTCTAAGTGCAAATGGAAGGAATAACTTGCCAATGAGTATTGGACTCAGTTAACAAAGATAGAGGACACAGTCACACATATTCCCATCAGTGACTGCCAGGGTAGTCTGTGGTAAAGATTGATGCTAGGAACCAGATCAGAAACTCCAGGGTATTTTATGGAGTTAGCCTAGAACCCAACTTCTACTTTTGATTTTAGCAATAAGGTGAGCATAAGGTGTTTTTCTCCAAGTACAATGCAATTGATCCACTAGGAAGCTTTTATTTAAACAAACTTTATTTAAGAAGTTAGAATATAACAAAAGGAATTAGCATAACTTTTACCAATTAAATTACTTAAACATGACAAAGTATAATTCCTAACAATTAGCAATCCTTATAGTTCTAATTTAAAGCAATATCCCCACAGATATGCACTTTTTTTCAGAATTAGTTAGCACAAAAACCAAGTATGTGCACATGGTGCTAGATTTCCAGCCTTCTAACACTTCTGGACAGAGATCCAGACAGCAGTTTCCTCCCACAGTCCAAAGATGTGTTGGGGGTGCATTGGCTGTGGTAAATTGCCCTTTAGTGTCAGGGGGATTAGCAGGGTAAATACTTTGGATTACGGGGATAGGGCCTGAGTAGGATTGTTGTCGGTGCAGGCTTGATGGGCCGAATGGCCTCAAAGAACAAAGAATAATACAGCACAGGAACAGGCCCTTCGGCCCTCCAAGCCTGCGCCGCTCCCTGGTCCAAACTAGACCATTCTTTTGTATCCCTCCATTCCCACTCCGTTCTTGTGGCTATCTAGATAAGTCTTAAACATTCCCAGTGTGTCCGCCTCCACCACCTTGCCCGGCAGCGCATTCCAGGCCCCCACCACCCTCTGTGTAAAATACGTCCTTCTGATATCCGTGTTAAACCTCCCCCCGCCTCACCTTGAACCCATGACCCCTCGTGAACGTCACCACCGATCTGGGAAAAAGCTTCCCACCGTTCACCCTATCAATGCCTTTCATAATTTTATACACCTCTATTAGGTCACCCCTCATCCTCCGTCTTTCCAGTGAGAACAACCCCAGTTTACCCAATCTCTCCTCATAACTAAGCCCTTCCATACCAGGCAACATCCTGGTAAACCTCCTCTGCACTCTCTCTAAAGCCTCCACGTCCTTCCGGTAGTGTGGCGACCAGAACTGGGCGCAGTATTCCAAATGCGGCCAAACCAACGTTCTATACAACTGCAACATCAGACCCCAACTTTTATACTCTATGTCCCGTCCTATAAAGGCAAGTATGCCATATGCCTTATTCACTACCTTCTCCACCTGTGACGTCACCTTCAAGGATCTGTGGACTTGCACACCCAGGTCCCTCTGCATATCTACACCCTTTATGGTTCTGCCATTTATCGTATAGCTCCCCCCGACGTTAGTTCTACCAAAATGCATCACTTCGCATTTATCTGGATTGAACTCCATCTGCCATTTCTTTGCCCAAATTTCCAGCCTATCTATATCCTTCTGTAGCCTCTGACAATGTTCCTCACTATCTGCAAGTCCAGCCATTTTCGTGTCATCCGCAAACTTACTTATCACCCCAGTTACACCTTCTTCCAGATCGTTTATATAAATCACGAACAGCTGAGGTCCCAATACAGAGCCTCCTTCTGCACTGTAGAGCTTCTATGATCTTTACTAGAAAAAATGTATAAATTATCAACTGATCAAAAAGTTTTAAAAGGTTGAAATCTTAGGGTTGAATTTTCCTAGCCTTATAATGATGGGCTTGGGGTTGAGAAGTGACCAGGAAAAGAATGGGGATCTGCTTCAGAAAGGTTCCCTGATTCATTCTCACTGCCAGGGAGGATTCTTACAGGTGAGCAGGAATTGGCTGCTGAGACCTGGGCTGTTAATTAAGCTGATTACAGACCCAGTGAGATCTGATTTTGTGGGCACCCTGGTGTTTGTCCACTGGCAGAGAGGCCCCCTGCCATGTGCAGAGACCACCAACTCAATGGAGGCACTCTCCCTGCACCAGGAAACAGGCTGGGGGTGGAATTGGTGAGGTGGTGTGTGGGAGGCTGGAGGTAGAGATTGTTAAAGTGCTGTCAAATCCAGAGGGCAAAATTTTCCCATCCTGCCAGCCACAGGAATCGTAGTGGGCGAGACACGGACCATGCAAAGGTCCATTGACTTCGGGGAGGATTCTCCAGTCTTGGGGTGAGCGCGGCCAGAAAATCCTGCTCAGAGTCCACTGCACCAAACAGGGGCTGTCTCAGGACAGGTGAGGCTTCTGGTCCAAATAATGAATTCAAGGGGCTTCCCCCTTGCTTCAAGATGTCCAAAGACTTTGGCCCTAGTAATTTTGACGTTCCACACACTCTTCTGAGAGTGCCTCCAGCTTGAGGTGTTCTGGAGATCCCAGATCTGCCTCTCCCTGTGGGGCTGCTAAAACTCTAAACCTGCAGGCCCTCTGATTGGCCCTGCAACATCAGATGCAGATCGCCCATTGTTAATAGGACAGCAAAAGCTGTGGTGGCCAATGAAGACGCCTTGCAGTGCATTGGAGAACTGGCCTTGACTTTGTTTTCAAGTCCCATTGCCTCCTCCAATTCCTTTACTGCCTTCTACAAGTTGTACCTGTGGCAGATAGTGGGTCATGCAATGCGCGAGTTCAGTGCCTTTATCAGTTCTGGTCCCCTAGTCCTGCTCATCTAATAAATCGCCCTGGCATTTAATTCAGACATTAGGAATTGTTTATATGAATCTTGTCCTTCTGCAACACCAACCTCTCGGAATTCTGTTGCGGCTGTGTGCTCAAAATAACAGTCAGTAATTGTGGTGTAAAAGTGTTTGGCATAGCAAAGAATAATGTGAGACTGGAGAACGACCTCCCACGGTGTGATATAAAGGGTCACATGTCGAAAGTCAGTGTAGCAACTTGCAGAAACCTGTGTAGAAGTAAGCATGGAGTAGTCTGGACTATAACCTGCACATATATATGATCATATAGTCATAGAGTCATAGAGGTTTACAGCATGGAAACAGGCCCTTCGGCCCAACTTGTCCATGCCACCTTTTTTTTAAACCCCTAAGCTAATCCCAATTGCCTGCATTTGTCCCATATCCCTCTATAAACATCTTTCTCATGAAACTACCTAAATGCTTTTAAAAGACAAAATTGTACCCGCCTCTACTACTACCTCTGGCAGCTTGTTCCAGACACTCACCACCCTGTGTGTGAAGAAATTGCCCCTCTGGACACTTTTGTATCTCTCCCCTCTCACCTTAAACCTATGCCCTCCAGTTTTAGACTCCCCTACCTTTGGGAAAAGATATTGACTATCTAGCTGGTCTGTGCCCCTCATTATTTTATAGACCTCTATAAGATCACCCCTCAGCCTTCTATGCTCCAGAGAAAAAAGTCCCAGTCTATCCAGCCTCTCCTTATAACTCAAACCATCAAGTCCCAGTAGCATCTTAGTCAGTCTTTTCTGCGCTCTTTCTAGTTTAATAATATCCTTTCTATAATAGGGTGACCAGAACTGCACACAGTGTTCCAAGTTTGGCCTTACCAATGTCTTGTACAACTTCAAAAAGACGTCCCATCTCCTGTATTCAATGTTCTGACCGATGAAACCAAGCATGCCGAATGTCTTCTTCACCACTCTGTCCATCTGTGACTCCACTTCCAAGGAGCTATGAACATGTACCCTTAGATCTCTTTGTTCTGTAACTCTCCCCAACGCCCTACCATTAATTGAGTAAGTCCTGCCCTGGTTCAATCTACCAAAATGCATCACCTCGCATTTGTCTAAATTAAACTCCATCTGCCATTCGTCAGCCCACTGGCCCAATTGATCAAGATCCCGTTGCAATTGGAGATAGCTTTTTTCACTGTCCACTATGCCACCAATCTTGGTGTCATCTGCAAACTTATTAACCATGCCTCCTATATTCTCATCCAAATCATTAATATAAATGACAAAGAACAGCGGACGCAGCACTGATCCCTGAGGCACACCGCTGGTCATAGGCCTCCAGTTTGAAAAACAACTCCCTACAACCACCCTCTGGCTTCTGTCAAGAAGCCAATTTTGTATCCATTTAGATACCTCACCCTGGATCCCGTGAGATTTAACCTTATGCAACAACCTACCATGCAGTACTTGTCAAAGGCCTTGCTTAAGTCCATGTAGACAACATCAACTGCACTGCCCTCATCTACCTGCTTGGTTACCCCTTCAAAAAACTCAATCAAATTTGTGAGACATCATTTTCCACTCTCAGAGCCATGCTGATTGTCCCTAATTAGTCCTTGCATCTCTATATGCCTGTAGATCCTGTCTCTCAAAATACCTTCCAACAACTTACCCACCACAGATGTGAGGCTCACTGGCCTGCAGTTCCCAGGCTTTTTCCTGCAGCCCTTTTTAAACAAAGGCACAATGAAGAAGGGAAAGGGTTAATGTTTTTTTGTACTCAATGTATTTTGTGCCTAAAAGGTTGAACTTTGTACCTGGAATGTATCATAAACATAGCCCTTCCTTATGGCTAGCCTCCCCTTTGTTTATATTGCTCCTGGTAGTAGTATAAGCCATTTGTTCATGTCTTTCATCTTTTACTTTTAGTATAAGCCATTTGTTCATGGTTCCCTCGCTTGTTTGTATCATTCTGATAAAACAGACAGTTAAATGTAGATGTAGGGTGGTAAGTCTTTCTTTCTTGTAGGCTTGTGTATGATTTAAATAAAGGAAGCAAATGGTAGAGTGCGAGAATGGCTGTTTGAAGGAGGACTCCCACTGGGACAGCTGCACTCGTACTCAGTCACCTCAAAGGAAAAGCTGCGGGAAGAGCAGGGGACCAGAGGTGGCACCTTGGCTTCGACTACCAGGAGAATTGTGCTTTATGACCCAAGGATACCAGATGGTCTCTAACCATGATCCAGAGACTATCAGAAGCTGTTAAAGGAACTATAATTTATGATCAAGGACTGTTAACTGGACTTTGCTTTATGGCTTGTATTGGGAACCCTGATGTATAAATATCCACGCTTCTTGTGTTCAGAGAGAACTTTGGCTTCCGCTTTCAAGGGGTCAAGTTCTCCCATAAGCTTGTGAGAATAAAGCCTGACTGTATTTTGACTCATACCAGCCTCAAGAGGTATATTTTCCGACTTCATTTTGGTGCCGAAAGCCGGGAGACCCCCGGATCTGTTTGCGGGACTCTGTTTGCAGGCCCAGGTTGAATGGCCACAACCTGTGTACTGGAATAGAGTTCTGAACCTAATAGGGTGAGTCAAACTACAGTGGGCTGATCATATGTGATGAGAGAGTGTGAGAGTGAAAGACATCTGAGCTGAACACATACGGACAAGGAGGCATTTGTCTGTTATGGATTCTCAAGTGAGTGTAAAGACTGGAGAAAAGTTGCCTGAGGTGTGATGTTCAGACGTGAGTGAGAAAGAAACTGGCTGTGTGAGAGAGAGACTGTCTCAGTGATCACCAGAGTAGAAGTCAGCTTAATAGTGTAAGCTTAATAGTGTAAGCGGTGGTACGGAGGGATTTGATCACCCCTGACAGGTAACACCGGACTCTGATAAGAGCGGCCTAGGAGTGGGAGAGCGAGAAGAGAGAATAGAAGGCTCCAGGCAGTGAGTATAAAACTTATCTGTATTATGGTGGGATCACAAGCACAAGGACAGTGGGGACTTCCGGAATCCCTGATAAATGAGTGTATGACTGAGAGGAACAAATTCATTAAACAGATGAGCAAAGGGGGGTGGAACTTATCCTTCCCTCTGGGCCAACAACATAAGTGGTTGGATAAAGAAAAGAGAAACATGACAAAGAAAATAGGAATATTGTTAATACATCAGTTAGCTGGTCTAATTGAGCAAGTAGTTGCCTCTACTCAGAAGTGGAGTGAGGATAAAGAAAGGATTAGGGAGTTAGAATGCCGAGTAAGGGAACTGGAGAAACAAAACCAAGTATTAGAAGAAAAGCAATGGAGAGGGGAAACCGTTCCTCTACCTCCTTATGAGTCCACACAACAGGGACTAAACGCTCTTCCAGAGGAATGGGACGCCCTAGAACACAACTTAGTGCCAGTAACCCGAGGGGGAACAGATTCGCAGCCAAAAGTAAATTATGAACCATTCACCCTAGGTGAGAGGCAGCAGATGGTTTCCCTGGGTAAATTACAACCTAGAAGCACAAACACTAAATTCTGGGAAGAATTAGACACAATCTGGGTAGGATGCCTATTACACCTGAGAGACGTACACCAGCTGGTCAGGGCAGCCTGTCCAGCGGATAAGTGGAGGCAGGTAGCAGGTGGACCCGCCGCTCCTTCAGCGCAGGATTATAGTGGGGGGCGGTGGACACATGTAGTCGCCCTAACATCAGAGATAGATGTCCAACAGACACCCTTCGCCCAGTTTAAGGTAGAAATTCTGAGAGTATTAGGGAATGCTCCCACTAACTGGAGCAGAATAACCACAACGAAACAGCTAAAAGGAGCTTCTGAATGTGGGGGATGGTTGGCCCAGGTACATCAGGAGTGCTCTGGACAAGGAAACCCAGGTCGAGGAGATCGAGCGTTCATCCAGGCTTTTAAGGATGAATTATTTAGTGTTCACCAAAACATCCTTAAAATAGGAATTCTCAGTACCCCGAACTATGATGAGTTGGTAGAATGGGCTAATGGCATACCTGGAGGTGGATAGGAGAGATCTTAGTTTTTGTATTTCAGTGTGTTTGTGAGATCTGGTTTCTAGTCGAATGTAGGTGGTTGTTGTTGTATTAAATTGAGAGCAGGAATTGTTGAAGCCTTTGTTTGTTCTTGTGGAGTGTTTATTGCGGGTAATAAATGACCTTAGTTTAGCCTCAGGAGTGCTGGGGAGGTGTTAAGAGTGTTAAAGATTAAAGTGATAAGATTTCTTGCATTAAACTTCTGTTTTGAGTTTTAATTACAGTTTGGAAGAAAGAAGAATAAAAGTGACTGTCTTAATCCAAGTTCTGTATTCTTTTAAATGTTTTACTTACATCTCAGTTTAAAATGTTAAGTTTGAATGAGTGTTGGAAGCTTCCATGTGTGTCTGTGTGTGTTTAACAGAGTTGTTTGTTTTGGTGTGATTTTACAACAGTGGATTTGATACAGAGTTTAAATAAAATTAGAAGGTAAATTGAAATTTCAAAATCAAAGTACATAAATTGAAGTTGAAATAGCCAATTTGAATTTTGAATAAACCTGTGTTTGAATTTTGTTAAGAAAGGATTTAAACCTTGGATGGAAGCATGTGCTCTCTCCTTTGTCTTAAAGTGAAGATTATGAGAGTTAGTTGAGAAATTGGGAGAAGAAATTAAGTAATTTTATGGAAAAGTAGGTAAGCAAGAACAAAAGAATGTGGTAAATGTACTGTCTATGAGTCAGTTTAAAATATTTTAAGTGAAGTGAAATGAATTGTAATTCTGCTTATTTCAAGTTCCAGCAGGAGATTAATCAATTAAATCTTAGTTGCCAATGCAAGTTGCCCTTACAAATGTCTGATAGTTTAATATTCTGTCACTAGTTAAAATTATGTACTGCCGTTGGAATTTTATGTGCTATCTATTGTTCAAAGTTTGCCAAATATTGAGCACGGTCAAGCTTAAAATCTAGCCAGTTAAAATCAAACCAAAATGTTTCTGATTAATTAACTAGTTTGTATTGTACCGACTGGTTATGATTTGGCGCCTGTTGTTTCCCTCGAGTGCGGGGGGGTTTGATCTGGAGCTCGGTTTAAATTGGAAACGGATTGGATTGAAGGGGTTTGGATATCACAGTTATGGTGTGTAAAGTATGATACAACTGCCGCTTGATTATTTTTATTATACAGTATAGCACTGCTATATAGACCCGGAAATAAAATCAAACCCTGAAAAGCCTTCACCAATTTTGTATAATATAGTTATATATGATATGTTGTGTATTGATAAAACATAATTCTGTAGGAGCTTCCTGTTTTCCTCGCCATACAAATAATTAAACTAGAGATAATGTAGGGGTACATTATATAAAGACTGGAGCTGTATGGTATGTGATTTTAATGGGGAATGCGATGTTTTTTGATGAGATTATATACAAATGAATGGATGTTCAACTGCAGCCAAAAAACCAGTTTAAAGTGTTATTTAATCCACACTAAGCTTTCTATGGAAGGGGGGGGGGTGTAGTTAACTGTATAATGCACTAGCTAAAGCCATACAGATATCGGGAAATTGTGGACAGAGGTATTGCCCACTATACTGATAAGATTAAGAATTACCACAAACCGGACAACCGGATTAACCCCTTATGAATTAATGACAGAATGGGTGATGATGTAGGTTCACTAAACGATGAATTCAGGAAATATGTGTTGGAACTAAGCACCCAACGAAAAGGGATACACAAATTGGTAAAAGACAATCCGGAACAAAGAGACACAGAGAGAGAGAGCTTGAAATTCTCCCTGACGGGCGGGAAGTTGCGTCCAAGTAAAAGCACTACTTGACATACCTGGGTTCGCCCCTAAATGGGAGGGCCCCTATAAAGTTAAGATTGTGTAGTGTGCTTAATTCACAGATATGCGAGATGATTGACCTCCAAGCAAGCTGAACGGGTTCGCGGGCAGTGGCGCACGGGCGGTATAGCCTTTGGACCATTGTATAATGGTCGCGCGGGTTATTAGTTAAATGATAGGATGATTTTCTTGCTGCTTCTCACGACCCTTGCCCTGCTAGTTACGGAGGGGAAGTATAGATGGAATTGTGTAGACTTGAGGACAGAGCATCACAAGCATCTCTGTAACGATGGCTCTGTCTATTGTAACCTTCCGACACATGGAATAAGTCCCTGGGAGGTAACCCGTAGGGACCGCTGCTTGGGATTCCTTAACCATGCCATGTTGCTAACTCTGTTGGAGGGGTGAGGTGATTGGGGTCTCCCATGCATGTAATGTGGTGTAACTGGAATTTTTGGTGTTTAGCTGAGGGACCGGGATGGATCTGTACCCGGCAACAGCAGAGGGCTCGGGAGGATATGTACATCAACACGAGATTTGGTTGATCCAAGCAATCATTGTACCAATCCTCTAAAATCCGACCCTATCACATGAACACTTTCATGTATATGTCTCACTTGTACGTATTGCAGTCAAAATTTTGAGCAAGTGCTGGGTCTGCTTACATATTCCCATGCACGAAGAAAAGGGGGGAAAGTCCTTTATTCCCTATCCCTTTGTCATCTCCGGGAATAGTAGAGGGGATTTCGAATCAGAATGGAACCCACAATGGGACAAGGAAGTGATATTTAAAAACCCCATCAGGCATGTTGTGAAAAACCAACAAGGGGGGGATCTAACTGCTTGGTAAGAAACGGAACCATACTTATTGGCTGTAGTTACTGTACCCAGCAGGTTAATGTCACCAGTGGTGCCTGGGCTTTGGTGCAACAGATTACAATCCATTGCCCCACTGCTGATGTCCTGGTCAGCCTCTCCTCTACTTATATGAGCAGCATGACTGCATATGATGGTACCTGTTTTGTCTGTGGAAACAATGCCGACCCATGGCTTCCTTGGGATTGGGTAGGATCGTGTTATTTAGCATATGTGGTACCCTATATTCAACATTACTGAGACAGAATGGTTCTATATGATAGCTTTCCCACTTTATGGGACAGCAAAAGCAGCTCAGGAACTTATACATATGGCCTCGACCTTGGAGAGAATTGCGGATGAAACTAGAGACAGGTCGAGGAGGTGAGCATAGCCTTCTCTGAAGTATCAGCCGAGTTTGTAGCTATCCGGACTGTTGCTTTACAGAACCGATTGACACTTGATTATGTGTTGGCTTCTCAGGGAGGAGCGTGCGCTATAATTGAATCCGAATGCTGCACGTATATCCCAGATGGTTCGGAAAATATAACTCGTTTGGCAGATCATATCAGACGAGTGGCTATGACAATACAAGGTGAACGGAGCCAATATCATAATTATAACCCTCCGGGATGGCTGGGGCAATGGTTCGAGTCGTGGGGATCATACCTGATGCACGGGTTAATTGTATTAATTGTCATTGTTATCGCTTGTTGTATTTGTATGGCATTATTGAACGCTTGTTGTAAAACGGTAACAGCCCGGATTATGCCAAGTGCAAGTGTACAGGCAGAAGGGGCAGACTTCCTGATGAAGGAGGTAGGCCCATATGTATTGGTAACATTTGGCTCTGAGTTGGTCATGGGGCCATGTTTGCACTTGGCCTCTGACCAAAAGGGGGGATTGAAGAAGGGAAAGGGTTAATGTTTTTTTGTACTCAATGTATTTTGTGCCTAAAAGGTTGAACTTTGTACCTGGAATGTATCATAAACATAGCCCTTCCTTATGGCTAGCCTCCCCTTTGTTTATATTGCTCCTGGTAGTAGTATAAGCCATTTGTTCATGTCTTTCATCTTTTACTTTTAGTATAAGCCATTTGTTCATGGTTCCCTCACTTGTTTGTATCATTCTGATAAAACAGACAGTTAAATGTAGATGTAGGGTGGTAAGTCTTTCTTTCTCGTAGGCTTGTGTATGATTTAAACAAAGGAAGCAAATGGTAGAGTGCGAGAATGGCCGTTTGAAGGAGGACTCCCACTGGGACAGCTGCACTCGTACTCAGTCACCTCAAAGGAAAAGCTGCGGGAAGAGCAGGGGACCAGAGGTGGCACCTTGGCTTCGACTACCAGGAGAATTGTGCTTTATGACCCAAGGATACCAGATGGTCTCTAACCATGATCCAGAGACTATCAGAAGCTGTTAAAGGAACTATAATTTATGATCAAGGACTGTTAACTGGACTTTGCTTTATGGCTTGTATTGGGAACCCTGATGTATAAATATCCATGCTTCTTGTGTTCAGAGAGAACTTTGGCTTCCGCTTTCAAGGGGTCAAGTTCTCCCATAAGCTTGTGAGAATAAAGCCTGACTGTATTTTGACTCATACCAGCCTCAAGAGGTATATTTTCTGACTTCACACAACATTTGCCACTCTCCAATCTTCAGGCACCTCACCCGTGACAATCGATGGTTCAAATATCTCAGCTAGGGGACCCGCAATTTCCTCCCTAGCCTCCCACAATGTCCTGGGATACACTTCATCAGGTCCCGGAGATTTATCTACCTTGATGCTCTTTAAGACTTCCAGCAACTTCTTCTCTGTAATATGTACACTCCTCAAGACATCACTATTTATTTCCCCAACTTCCCTAACATCCATGCTTTTCTCAATAGTAAATACTGATGAGAAATATTCATTTAGGATCTCAGACATCTCTTGTGGATCTGCACATAGATGACCTTGTTGATCCTTAAGAGGCCTTACTCTCTCCCTTGTTACTCGTTTGCCCTTTCTGTATTTGTAGAAGCTCTTTGGATTCTCCTTTGTCTTATCTGCCAAAACAATCTCGTGTCCCCTTTTTGCCCTCCTGATTTCTCTCTTAACTCTACTCCTACCCCTCTATACTCTTCAAAGGATTCACTTGATCCCAGCTGCCTGTGCATATATTATTATAATCCAAGGTCAGAAACTCCAAGGTATTTTATGAAGTCAGTCTAGATCATAAGTTTTGCACTTTGATTTTGGCATGGGTAAGCATAAAATGTTTCACTCCAAATATGATTCAAATAACCCACTAGGGAGCTTTTATCAAACAAAATTTATTTACGAATACAGTTAACACAGGGAAAGAAAATAGTAAGGCCCTTTACCAATTACAAACAAGAAAAAAAATCCCATGATATTGTATAAACCTTAATAGCTCAATGTACTGTTGCAATACAACATTCTTACCAACATATACCCCTGGTTTTGGTTTAACACAGAAAATATGTATGCTCGCATGATCTTTCAGCTCTGCAACACCTGCTGTGAATTAGTCCTTCTGATGGAGAATTGAAACTCTGGTTTCTCCATTCGGGAACTCCCAGCATCTTGAGATACAGATAGTGTCATTGCTTGCCGCTAGCTCGCAAATCACCGACAGCAAAAAGCTCACTCCAGAAAAGTAAGAAAGACCGCTTCCAACTTGCCAGCAGAATTTCTAATACCAGGGAGAGAGAGATTGAAATACTGCTTTTCAATCTGGAGTCCAACAGCTTCTAACTAACCAGCAGCCAAGGCTGAAAGTAAAAACTCTTTCCACCTGATCTGTCAATCATTCTTCCCCCCAACAATTCAAAAGGGTCGTAAAACTCATAAAACTCCAGGACATCGCATTAGGCCCAGATTAAAATTAAACAAAAAGCCTATTATATGACTCTAACAACAAAAACAGGGCTTTGACTTAGACAGGTTGGCAACCAACACAAAAGCCCCTCATAAGACAACTGCCAAGAAACATGATTAAAATACATTTCTTCAAGTCACAATAGTGTCTCAATATGTACCAATAAACAGTTAATATTCATGTTACAAACCTCTGAACTACTTTGTGAGACCAAAATGAACAGGACATGGAACATCTGGCAACAGTAACAACCCATAATACACCAATTGCCGTTCCATTGTATTTTTATTATTAATAATGCTGAAGTCAGTTCCTCATTTGAGGTATTAAGTGGACAAAAGCCAGGGACTCTCTATCTCTTTATTAGCTCCTGGCAGTGTGGTTCAAGGACAGGAACTCTGATACAAAGTTTATATTATAATTTTCCATTTGCACTTCAACTGACTTTCAACCTTCTTGTGCGACCCCTGGAGATTGCTGTTCCCGTGAAGATGTGACTCAAAGGGAAGTTTTCCATTAATATACATTCACATATGTGTTTTCTGAAGCCTCTGTACGTTTTGACTGTGGGGGCAATGCGTTGATAATTCCAACGCAGGAAAGTCAGCACCCAAATGAACGGTTATTGTCCTCCTCAAGGCCAGTTAGGGGTGGGTAATAAATGCCCTTGCCAGTGAGGCTCACATCCCATGAATGAATGACAAAACAACGCAGAACAGCTTAACACATTCTATCCGAAGACTGACACCTCTGACACTGCCACACTCCCTTGATACCTCTCTGGAGTGTCAGCCTGGATTAAGTCTTCAAATCCTGGATTGAAAGAGCCAGCAGGTGCAGGGTGGTATTCCCTCAGTGATAGAGAAAGATAGCACACACAATTCTATTTTAATAAGATCCGCCCAAACAAGGCAGCATTTGTTTTCCATCACTACTTACCCTGAGAGTAGCAAGAGTTGTGGCTCTGGAGTCACTCTCTACAAGAACCATAGAAATTATAGAATCATAGGACCCCTACAGTGCAGAAGGAGTCCATTCGGTCCATTGAGCCTGCATCAACAACAATCCCACCCAAACCCTATCTACTAACTATGAATCCGCCTGACACTAAGGGACAGTTTAGCATGGCCAATCAACCCAACCTGCACATCTTTGGAGTGTGGGAGGAAACCAGAGCACCCGGAGGAAACCCACACAGACACGAGGAGAATGTGCAAACTCCACACAGATAGTGACCCAAGGAACAGAATCCGGATCTCTGGCACTGTGAGGCAGCAGTACTAACCACTGTGCCACCCTAATGACCTAGGACTTTAATGAGCAGTTACAGCAAGATGGTCATTCCTCCCGGTGCCAACCCACAAATTAAAGATTCATTGATTTGTTCTCATAGACCTCTGAGTTATTATCATACTGCCATCTCCAGCATGTTACCATACCCTTCAACTTGTTGCATCAGTCCTTGCTACCAGTTGTGTCTTTGAGAAACTCCCTCTTGTTCAGTTACATACTGCAGCATGACACCCCCACTTACAATGCGTCTGGAGTTGGGACTTCTAGAATTGGCAGCACTCTAATGTCAAGACTGTATTAGTCTGGGCGTAGAGCCACAGATGTTTGCAGCACAGATGGTGACCATTTGGCCCATCCCCTATTTGCTAGCCCTGTCATGCACTTGCTCCTGAGTTCTGTGTCTCCCTCTGCTTCCATGATCTAACACATTTTGTCTTTAATAGTGGCCATTGCCTTTTCCAGTTCTTGTGGCAAAAGATTTTATAATTTAGCAGCAAGCAGTTTGAAGACCTTTCTGTTAACCTTGTTCCTCGGATATGTAGAGGAACGCTGATGGGCGAGGAGACAGTTGGGGTCAGACACAGAAGAAGACCTGTGGTGGTCAGTAGGCATGGCTCCACATGGCACCATGTATCACTGGAGGTATTCCTTGGAGAGAAGTTTCCACTCAATAGTCATCAGTGTCTGCTTCATTGAAGACCTTCCATCCAGCAGGAGATTGCTGACGATTCCAATCTTCAGCTTCATTCGCGCTTTCTCTGATAGTGAAGCAGCCTGTGTCAGTAGACAACAGTGCTTGGATAACACTTAGAGCTTACAACAGTTGTCTCAAGCAAGAGAAAGTCTAGCCATCAGCCTCTGACCTTCAATAATGCTACCATTTCCAAGCTGCACATCGCCAGCATCTTACAGGTAGTGTAGATCTTTGTTTAGTGGGTCTCACAAAGACGTTCAGAGGCTTGTAAGGTTTTATTCTTTATTTATCACAAGTAGGCTTACATTAACACTGGCAGTGAAGTTATTGTGAAAATGCCCTAGTCGCCGCACTCCGGGTACACTGAGGGAGAATTTAGCATGGCTGTTGTAGGTAAATAATACCTCTGAGATAGTTAGTAAGTCAAAGTACAGTGAGCTTTATTCTCAAAAGCTTTTGGGAGACATCAGGCAACCTTAACAGCAGTTCAGCAGACTTCTCACTGAACACAAGAAGTGTAGACATTTATACATTATGGCTCCCAGCACCAGTCATGACGCAAACACTGGTCTGGTAATGAATTAAAGTCCATATAACAGTCCATGATCACGAAGCACGATGCATCTGGCAGCCTCTGACCATAAACCAGAGTGTATCTGGCATTTTCAGGTCACGAAGCAGTCTTTGGTTTCCTGCTCTTCCCGTGGCCTTTCCTTTGAAGTTACCGGCGCGAATACAGCTGCCGCAGCAGGAGTCCTTCAAACGGCCGTTATCGCACTCCACGTCTTGTAGCTGCTTTCTTTGTTTAAATCACATACAAGCCTGCAGAAAAGGTAAGACTCTACAAACAACATTTACATTTAACTGTCTGTCTTTATAAGAATAAAAGTTAAAGAATGAAACCATGAATAAATAACTTATATTGATGCCAGGAGCAGTATAAACCTGGGGAGGTTAGCCACAATGAAAGGTTATGTTTGTGATACATTCTAGGTACATTAACCCTTTAGGTACTGATGCGCTTCTCAAACACGAGGCCAGATGCTCGGTAAATGAAAGGCTTTTATTTACTGTAATGAAGCAGTCAGTAATTATATACACTATCCCAGACTGAAGGGGTCCCGGCCAGAGCAGGGACTATTATACCTCTCCCAGGAGGCGGAGCCCGACTGGGATGTACCACAACACTACAGTACAAAGGTGTAACAACCCCACCCTAACCCCAACAGCAACAAGTAGCACAACCCAACAGTAACATATGTACATCCTTGTAGTACTGGCCAGACCCTGGCTCAGTACTATCCAGTGGGAACCAACGATGGTTCACCACATTCACCCCTCCTTTGAGAACAAAGGCCGGCAGGGTACAAAAACAGAATAAAGCGTCATCAGTCTATAAGTTCAGACGGTCAGGGGGACTGCACCGTCGTTGTGACCTCCTCAATACCGGCGGTGACACCGGAATAGGCACTTGCGGTGGCGTTCTCCCCAAGGCGGCGTCCAGCTGTTCTTCCACGGACTCACAGGCCGGTTGACCCTGAGGTGACGGTAGTCCATGGGATCCTGACTCGCCCTGCAGTGGCGACCATCATCTGGGCTCAGGCAAGCTGTACACGGGAGTAAAAGGGTTAAGCAATGGTCCCGATGCTGCCCGCACCGTGTCCGGGGAAGAAACAAGAGTTAAAGGGTTTGTAACAGGGGGTATGGGAGCGACAGGGGTTGCTACGTCCCCTGCTGGCACCAGGTCTCGGATCGAGACCGTGTCCTCTCGCCCGTCAGGGTATGCCACATAGGCATACTGAGGGTTGGGGTGGAGGAGATGGACCTGTTCGACCAACGGGTCGGACTTGCGGGCCCTTACATGTCGCCGCAGGAGGATGGGTCCTGAGTACGTCAACCAAGACGGTAATGAGGTCCCCGAGGAAGACTTCCGAGGGAATGAGAACATCCTCTCGTGGGGAGTAGCATTGGTTGCCGTACACAGGAGGGAGCGAATAGAATGGAGCGCATCAGGGAGCACCTCTTGCCAATGGGAGACTTGAAGACCTTTTGACTTCAACGCCAGTAAGACAGCCTTCCAGACTGTAGCATTCTCGCGTTCCACCTGTCCATTACCCCTAGGGTTGTAGCTCGTGGTCCTACTAGAGGCAATCCCGTATGAGAGCAGGAATTGCCTCAAGTCATCGCTCATGAACGACGAGCCCCTGTCGCTATGGATGTAGCCGGGGTACCCGAACAGGGTAAAGAGATCACGGAAGGCCTTGATAACCGTGGCAGCGGATGTATCAGAGCAGGGAACAACAAAAGGGAACCGAGAGTACTCGTCAATGATATTGAGGAAGTACACATTCCGATCTGTTGAGGGAAGGGGGCCCTTAAAATCGACACTCAGTCTCTCGAAGGGACGAGTGGCCTTGACTAAATGTGCCCGGTCAGGTCGGTAAAAGTGCGGTTTGCATTCCGCGCAAACCCGACAGCTTCTTGTTACTGACCTGACGTCCTCCACCGAGTAAGGCAGGTTGCGGGCTTTTATAAAGTGGTAGAGCCGAGTGACCCCAGGATGGCATAGGTCATTATGGAGGGCCTGCAAACGGTCCTCCTGTATACTGGCGCATGTTCCACGCGAGAGGGCATCCGAGGGCTCATTGAGTTTCCCTGGATGGTACATGATGTCGTAGTTATAGGTGGAGAGTTCAATTCTCCACCGCAAGATCTTGTCATTCTTGATCTTGCCCCTCTGTGTGTTGTTAAACATGAACGCCACGGACCGCTGGTCCGTGATCAGGGTGAACCGTTTTCCCGCCAAGTAATGGCGCCAGTGCCTGACGGCCTCCACAATGGCCTGGGCCTCCTTTTCCACCGCTGAATGCCGAATTTCGGGGCCTTGGAGGGTGCGGGAAAAAAATGCGACCGGCCTGCCCGCCTGGTTAAGTGTGGCGGCCAGGGCGAAATCAGATGCATCGCTCTCCACCTGAAAGGGGATGGACTCATCAACAGCATGCATTGTAGCTTTCGCGATGTCGGCTTTCAATTTATCGAAGGCCAATCGGGCCTCTGGCGTTAGGGGAAAAGTTGTGGACTTAATCAGCGGACGGGCTTTGTCCGCGTAATTGGGAACCCACTGCGCATAATAAGAGAAGAAGCCTAAGCATCTTCTCAGTGCTTTTGCACTCGCAGGCAAGGGAAGTTCAGAAAGGGGGCGCATACGGTCTGGATCAGGGCCAATGACCCCGTTTTCCACCACGTATCCTAGGATGGCTAATCAGCGCGTACGAAACACACACTTCTCCCTGTTATAAGTCAAGTTCAGGCGAGATGCAGTGCGTAGGAAGTTCAGGAGATTCGTGTCGTGGTCCTGCTGGTCATGGCCGCAGATGGTGACATTATCCAGGTACGGGAAGGTAGCCCGCAGCCCGTTCTGGTCCACCATTCGGTCCATAGCACGCTGGAAGACCGAGACCCCATTGGTGACACCAAAGGGAACCCTGAGAAAGTGATACAAGCGACCATCCGCCTCAAAAGCCGTGTATTGTCGGTCCTCTGGGCGAATGGGGAGTTGGTGGTAGGCAGACTTGAGGTCTATGGTGGAGAACACCCGGTACTGCGCAATCTGATTGACCATATCAGATATGCGCGGGAGAGGATACGCATCCAGCTGCGTATATCGGTTAATGGTCTGACTGTAGTCAATGACCATCCGGGGTTTGTTCCCGCTCTTGACCACCACGACCTGCGCTCTCCACGGACTAGCGCTGGGTTGTATGATCCTTTCCTTGAGGAGCCGCTGAACCTCAGATCTAATGAAGATCCGATCCTCAGCGCTGTAACGCCTACTTTTAGTCGTGATGGGCTTGCAGCCTGGCACAAGATTCTGGAACAAGGAGGGTGTGGTGATCTTCAGCGTCGAGAGGCTACAGGCGGGGCGCGTTGGGCAATTTGGAGGCTGCTGCTGTTTTCCCACTGCCAGTGAAGGGAGTGGCCCACCGTACTGTAGGATTACACTCCTCAAGTGGACCATGAAGTTTAGTCCGAGAAGTATTGGCGCGCAAAGATACGGCAACACTAGGAGCTTGAAACGCTCGTAAACTGTGCCTTGCACCTTCAAAGTTACCACGCAACACCCTAGCACGGTGACAGACAGGGACCTCGATGCCATAGAGATTGTCTGTTTGGCAGGTTGAATCTGGAGTCCACACCGCTTCACATTGTCTGGGTGGATAGAGCTCTCAGTGCTCCCGCTGTCAAACAGACAATAAATCACGTGGTCATTTACCTGGATATTCATCATAGATTTGTCAAGTATATGAGGCTTGGCCTGGTCCAGGATGATCGACGCCACCGTTGGTTCATGAGCGCCACTGCAGGCAGCTGAAATCGATGAGGAGGACCCCTGCTGGTCGTTCGCGGTCAGTGTCGACCAACATGGCCGCTCCCATGAGTCGCACGTGGGTGATGGTGCCAAACTCAGCGACCCCTGGTGGTCACACACCTCCGACTCCATCGACCGTAATGGCGTCGTCCTGGCCTCGCACGAAGCCTCGATGACTTCGACGACGAAGACCCGAGCTCTGAAGAATCGTAGGCCGTACTGCCGTTCCTCGGTTTAGATCGGCACACTTTCGAATAGTGCCCTTTCTTACCGCATGCAGTGCACAACACAGCTTTAGCGGGACACCGTTGCTGAGTATGCTTCGCTCCCCCACAGAAGTAGCACCGCGGGCCGCCCGGGGCTGCTGCCGTCGTCTGGCCTGAGTGTGAGCACGCCATTACGCACCATTTCGAACCCGAGGGACGAGGAGGGATTGGCGACTGCTCCTGCCACGTTGTCTCCACATGGTCCTCCGGATATAATACTAAGCTTTTGGAGGCCGTCTCCAGCATCTCCGCTAGCTCGATTGCCTGGGTAAGATTAAGATTACCCTTCTCCAACAGTTTAAGTCGAATGTACGACGATCCGACTCCCGCCACAAACGCATCTCGGGCGAGGTCGTTCATGCTCTGCTCAGCCGACACAGCTTTGCAGTTACAGCCCCTGGCTAGCTGTAGGAGCTCGTTCGCGTATTCCTCCATCGTTTCGCCAGACTGCCGTCGTCGAGTGGCTAGGAGGTAACGAGCGTGTATTTCATTGGGTGGTTTGATATCGCGCTTCTTCAGAAGCTCGAGGGCCTTAGTGTAATCGGTGGCCGCATGGATCGCGAGGTAGACAGTGTCGCTTACCCTCGCATGGAGGACCCGGAGTCTGTCATCATCTGTGGTGACCGCTGCGGAGGCTGCCAGGTAGTCCTCAAAACATTTCAACCAGTGGTCGAAGGTATTAGAAACGCCCACCGCACGTGGATCTAGTGTAAGGCGTTCCGGCTTCAGGATCTGCTCCATACTCTCTTGTTTTTTTCTTCGACGAGAGTTTAACAACAGTAAATAAAATTGATGCGCTTCTCAAACACGAGGCTAGATGCTCGGTAAATGAAAGGCTTTTATTTACTGTAATGAAGCAGTCAGTAATTATATACACTATCCCAGACTGAAGGGGTCCCGGCCAGAGCAGGGACTATTATACCTCTCCCAGGAGGCGGAGCCCGACTGGGATGTACCACAACACTACAGTACAAAGGTGTAACAACCCCACCCTAACCCCAACAGCAACAAGTAGCACAACCCAACAGTAACATATGTACATCCTTGTAGTACTGGCCAGACCCTGGCTCAGTACTATCCAGTGGGAACCAACGATGGTTCACCACAGGTACAAAATACATTGAGTACAAAAAACATTAACTCTTTCCCTTCTTCAATGGCCAAGGCACCTAACTAGCACGTCTTTCAGACTGTGGGAAAAAACCACAGCACCCGGAGGAAACTGAAGCAGACATGGAAGAATGTGCAGACTCCACTGAATTGAACCCGGGTCCCTGGCGCTGTGAGTCAGCAGTGCTAACCACTGTGCCACCGTGCCGGTTGAGCATTAAGTGCTTATTTGTAACACAAAACTACATACATATGTACAAAGTATAGTCCAGGCAGTGAGCTAACGTCATGCTTTCTTCTACAACAGTGAAACCATTGCCGATTGTCGGAATGACTCATCTGGTTCACAGATGTCCTTTAAAGAAGAAATCTGCTGATCTTACCTGGTCTGTCCTGCATGTAACTCCAGAGCCACAGAAATGTGGGTTGACTCTCAACTGCCTTCTGAAGTGGCTTAGCAAGCCACTCAGTTCATGGGCAACTAGGGATTGACAACAAATGCTGGCTCAGCCAGTGACACCCATGTCCCATGAATGAATAAAGAATGTCTGCTCCATGTGCTAACCTGTTCTCTCTCTGGTCTCTTGTCATGTGACCCTTTACATCACACTGTCGCCAGTCTCGCATTAAGCCTTGCTATGCTAAACGCCCTTATACCACAGCGGCGGCTGGACCAGTCCTAATGACACTCTAACTACAGAAGCAGGACAGATGCTGAGTACTCTGTGAAGCAACCAACCTCCAAAGTCTGGAATGTGATGCACTGCTTGCCAGGATGGGTGCAGTTGCAACGACACTCAAGAAGTCTTGGCATTTTCCAGGGCGGAGCAGTTCTCTGGAATAGTAGCCCTGGCACTGAATACAATGCCCTCTCCCGCTACCACAGTCTTCTATGGCTATCATATGTACTACACCGTGGCAACTCACCAAGGTTACTCCACCAACGCCTGTATCCCCTGTGACCTCTGTCAAAAAGAAAGGCAATAGCAGCAATTCTGCGAGGACACAATGATCCACAAGTTCCCCTCTAAGTCACCTTCCATTCTGATCTATACACTTATCACCATTATTTCATTGACAGTGAACCAATTGGGCGCACGTTGGCACAATGGTTAGCACTGCTGCCTCACAAGTGGCAGGGATCAGGGTTCAATTCCAACCTGAGTCAGAGACTGCTGGATTGGGTTGAAGTTCTTTTCCTGGACTTAAAAATTCCAAGGCTGACACTCCAGTGCAGTGTTGAGAGGGTGTTGCATTGTTGGAGGTGCTGGCCTTTCAGATGAGACAGTAAACAAAAGCCATGTGGGCAGCACGGTGGCACAGTTGTTACCACTGCTGTCTCACAGTGCCAGGGACCCAGGTTGGATTCCAGCCTTGGCTAACTGTCTATGTGGAGTTTGCACGTTCTCCACCTATCTGCGTGGGTTTCCTTTGGGTGCTCCATTTTCTTTCAACAATCCAAAGATGTGTAGATTAGATGAGTTGGCCATGCTAATATGACCCTTTACCAGAATTCTACCACACCGCCCACCACGGAAACAAAGCAGGCGAGGAGCAGACAATGGAAGTGTCCACTGACCTCTGCCAGAATTTTCTACTCTCGGGCCGAGCAAAGCTGTAAAATCTTGCCCTGTGTGTCCAACAATGTGTAGATTAGAGGGATTAATGGAATTAGTATGTGAGGTTACAGATTTAGGGCAGGGGGTGGGCCTGGGGAAGATGCTCTGTTGGAGAATGGGTGCAGACTCGATCAGCCAAATGGCCTCCTTCTGCATTGTAGCGATCCTATGATTACCGTGGAACCTCTTATCTAAGAGCATCGCAGAAGAACCATCAGCACAAAGGATTACAGAGGTTTAAGAAGAAGTTACTGACCACTAACCTTATCAATGGCATCTATATTCTGAGAATAACAATTATAAAAATACCTGTATGCTCAAATAGTGTCGGTTATTCAGTTGAGCACACTTAACAGTCTAACGCGAGGCACCTTGGCAGATGCACCATACCAGAGACCAGAGCCTCAGTGGCAACGGAGCAATAAACCAAAATGATGCCTTGCAGCAGCGGAAACATGGTATCAGGAAAGCCAAAGTCACTCACACTCACAAGATTAAGGTTACTCAAGTTCCCAGAAACAAAGGACAGCAGGAAACAATCATTTGCACAATATGAACCATACCGAGTGAGAAACAAGAAACGCTTGACCATCCTGTAAACAATGTAATTTTTAAAGTATACAAACTTCTGACCCAGGGTGAAAGGTTTCCCCAGTAAATATTGAAGATGGACGATCTGCGGTCACTTGGAAATAATCAGTAAGTGTTGTGTCGAGCCTTCCGCATTGCCGGTAACTTTAACAAAGTTTCCTGGTCACACTGACAATAAATCTGGTCTCTCTGTCACTTTTGCTGCGCTTGAAGAGAATTCTTGGCCTGAGTGCGGAGGTGCGAGAATTGTGAAGTGTTGCTGTTTGAATACAGTCCGTGGTAAATGGGTTCCTGTTTTTCCACATTCCAAGTCCTTAAGGCCACTCTTCCCAGAGAGGAGGGTAGTAAAGATGAGAATAAGTTGTGTCTGTAAAGAGGTCTCAAAAATACCTCCCAGTTATTTTGGTTAAGAATGGACACTGAGGAAGCAAGGTGCCACAGGGGTGTAGAGGACAAGAATGAGGAGGGAATGGCAGTGGGTAGTGGAGGACATGCCTCTGTCTACATCAACTGGGATTAAGTGGAAATGATCGAGAGCTTCGAGTTTCAAGGTGTCCAGATCACCAACAACCTGCCCTGGTCCCCCCACGCTGACGCTATAGTTAAGAAAGCCCATCAACGCCTCTACTTTCTCAGCAGGCTAAAGAAATTCGACATGTCTGCTATGACTCTCACCAACCTTTACAGATGCACCATAGAAAGCATTCTTTCTGGATGGTATGGCTTCTGCTCTGCCCAAGACAACAAGAAACTACAATGGATTGTGAACAAAGCCCAGTCCATCAGGCAAACCAGCCTCTCATCCATTGATTCTGTCTACACTTCCCACTGTCTCGGAAAAGCGGCCAGCATAATCGAGGACCCCCCACACCCCGGACATTCTCTCTTCTACCTTTTTCCGTCAGGAAAAAAATACAAAAGTCTGAGGTCACATAACAACTGACTCAAGAACAGCTTCTTCTCTGCTGCCATCAGACTTTTGAATGGACCTACCATATGATTTTTCTCAACACCCTAGCTATGACTGTAACACTACATTCTGCACTCTCTCCTTTACTTCTCTATGAATGGTATGCTTTGTCGGTATAATACACAAGAAACAACACTTTTCATTGTATACTAATAAATGTGACAATAATAAACCAAATCAAATTTTAAAAGGATTTTCAAAACAGGCACTGACATAGTAACCAGTCGGAGGTAGTGAGGGTGTTCCAGTAGGCAGGAGGCATTGCGACTGAAAAAGCAGCCACTGATTCTGCAGCACAAGGCTCCAAGAACTAGGAATAAGTTGGTCCTGAGGAGCCACGTGTGGATGTATGGAAGGGACTATTGAAGATCATCAAGAGAGGAGATGTGTGAGGAGCCTGACAAGAGAATGGGAAATCAGTCATTCGTATGGGTGAAGACCTAATCTGTGCCATCTGAATGAGTCGTGGGCCTGCAGAAGGTGAATCAAGTAGGCTCGCAATGAGACATTTGGAGAAATTGAGTGTGAGTTAGGGAATGAATCGCAGTGTTGGGAGAGAAAGAACTGATCTAGGCAACTTTTCAAAGGTTTAAGAGAGTGTTCTGGACAGGATAGTAGAGAGGAAGCTGATCTTCTTGATTGAGTCCGAGATGATGACAGGGAGATGGATGGACTCATGGACAGGCATATGTCTTGAATTATGACTCAAAGTTTGGGCAGAACTCCACAGAGAGAGAGCATCTTTTGTCGAATTTATGTTGTAACATCTTTGGTACAACGAGGATGTGTAGAGCCCAGTGAGAGTAGTGCCTTGAAGATGGCTGATGGAGGGAAAAGAGCAAAGGTGTCAAGGAGGATGAGGAGGGAGCGGGAGTCATGAGAACTTCACACAGTTTGTGATTTGTGACTTGAACTACCGTGGGCAAGATAGGATTTTGAATAAGTGGCAGGGGGGACAGAGTTATGAGGTGATGGAATGCCCTTGACAGGAAGTTTGATGGTTGGGATAATAAAATTCTGTGGGGATTCTTCAACTTTCCTGCTGCAACACTGGCAGGAGATCATGAAACCCTCTCCCCTCTCCCCACATCTCACCCAATTCACCCAAGAACATGTTGAAGATCTTGGGATCTCTGAGTTACACCAGCTCATCATTCTTTCCCTCGCTGTTCTGTTGATCTCCCAGTTACAACAGGGAACTTGGGGTCTTGGAGGATCGGAGAGAATGGCGAGGATTAGGGTGTTCCGTTCTGAGGAGAAATAACACCTTCTGCTGAAGTAGGTGGTGGAAAAAATCTTGACGAACACAGGCTGTGGAGTATGGGTGGTGTGGTCTGGACCTGGCACTGCAGACAATCAGGGCTGGGAGTGAAAGGTCAGGATGATGTGGGGGAAACAGTGGAGGGTGAGTTTGATTCTGCAGCAATCCACTATGGAGCCACTGTAATTGAGCCACGGAAGGTTAACTGGGTGACAAAGGCATTCCAGTGGTGGTATGGTGGCGAGTCCAGTACACGACCAACACACAACGCACGACCACTGCCAGGATCATTCTGGAGGAGCCCTGCAGTACTCAGTAAAGATGAAGTAACAGAGAAGAGTGATATTCTGCATCTGAGCTTTGCAAAAGTAGTTGATAAAATACCACCTTATGGATTTGTGAGTAAAATTAAAGCAGGTGGGTTAAAGGGATAGTGTCAACTTGGGCTGAGGGACGGAAAACAGAGAACAATGGTGAATGGTCTTTAGGTGGAGATGCCGGCGTTGGACTGGGAATCCATCTGACGAAGGAGCAGGGCTTCGAAAGCTAATGGCATTTGCTGCCAATAAACCTGGTGTTGTTAAAACTCTTACTGAATGGTCTTTAGTACAGAGAAGGATAAAGAAGACATTTGATTGAGGTGCTCACAGTGTGAAGGGTTTTGATGGAATAAATGAGGAGAAACTCTTTCCAGTAAGAGGGTCAATAACCAGAGGGTGGAGATTTAAGCTGATTGGCAACAGGACCAGCAGCAACATGCAGAAATATTTCTCTATTTGGTAAGTTGCTATGACTTGGAGGACACTGTTTGAAGAGGCAGTGGAAGCAGATTCAATGGTTACCTTTCAAAAAAAAGGAATTGGATGGTTCTGAAGATAATATTAGTGATGGGTGATCGATCTTTGACCTCTTCCTCTTTCTCACTTAGCATCACCAAGAGGCAGAGTGTATCTAAAATGACAGTACGCTGAGACACCCAGCTGAACCTCACCAGCACCACTCTCGGCCCCTCCACTCCCTCCAAATTCTTATGCTGCTTCTCAGACCTCCAGTATTGGAAAAGCAGAGTTTCCTCACTAAAGTTTGGGGTCACCAAAGCCATTTTTGGGTGAGTACGGGGGGGAGGGGGAGGGGGGGTCCCCCATTTTCAGGGGGCGGGAAATCGCACTTGAGTCCCAAAACAGCTTTTACGTCAATGGGACTTCCCTATTTGATTGTCCCCCTACACTCTTTCCCCCCACCCCTCCCCACCCACTCACCTCCCCTCCGCCCATAACGTAACAGGAATCCCAACGTTCAAAGTCAGGATCTCCGTTTGCATTAATTTAAGGTTATCGATGATCAGGTGATTATGTCTGATAGATTCCCCCCTGCACCACTCCATCCCCCATATTATGTTGTCCATTCACCCATTCACACCGACCTGAATCACAACAGGTGTCGATCGATGAGTCAAGCGCCACTGGAGAAGTGGAGCATCGCGAGGTTATCCGTGGGCTTGCGGTACAGTGAGGTGCTGAGGTGACCGTCCTTAATGGAGATGCGCGTGTCCAAGAATGCAACCGATTCCGGAAAGTAGTCCATGGTGAGTCTGATGGTGGGATGGAACTTGTTGATGTCATCATATAGTTGTTTCAGTGATTGTTCGCCATGAGTCCAAAGGAAGAAAATGTCATCGATGTATCTAGTGTATAGCATCGGTTGAAGGTCCTGCGCAGTGAAGAAGTCTTGTTCAAACCTATGCATGAAGATGTTGGCATATTGAAGTGCAAATTTGGTCCCCATAGCTGTACAGACACACGATGCTCCACTTCTCCAGCTTCCACCCTAAACACATTAAAGAAGCCATCCCCTACGGACAAGCCCTCCGTATACACAGGATCTGTTCGGATGAGGAGGATCGCAACAGACACCTCCAGATGCTGAAAGATGCTCTCATAAGAACAAGATATGGCGCTCGACTCATCGATCGACAGTTCCGGCGCGCCACAGCGAAAGACCGCACTGACCTCCTCAGAAGACAAACACGGGACACGGTGAACAGAGTACCCTTCGTCGTCCAGTACTTCCCCGGAGTGGAGAAGCTATGACATCTCCTCCGGAGCCTTCAACATGTCATTGATGAAGACGAACATCTCGCCAAGGCCATCCCCACACCCCCACTTCTTGCCTTCAAACAACCGCACAACCTCAAACAGACCATTGTCCGCAGCAAACTGCCCAGCCTTCAGGAGAACAGTGACCACGACACCACACAACCCTGCCACAGCAACCTCTGCAAGACATGCCGGATCATCGACACGGATGCCATCATCTCACGTGAGAACATCATCCACCAGGTACACGGTACATACTCTTGCAACTCGGCCAACATTGTCTACCTGATATGCTGCAGGAAAGGATGTCCTGAGGCATGGTACATTGGGGAAACCATGCAGACGCTACGACAACGGATGAATGAACACCGCTCGACAATCACCAGACAAGGCTGTTCTCTTCCTGTTGGGGAGCACTTCAGCGGTCACGGGCACTCGGCCTCTGATATTCGGGTAAGCATTCTCCAAGGCAGCCTTCACAACACACGACAGCGCAGAGTCGCTGAGCAGAGACTGATAGTCAGGTCCCGCACACATGAGTACGGCCTCAACCGGGATCTTGGGTTCATGTCACACTATCTGTAACCACCACAACTTGCCTGGACTTGCAAAGTCTCACTGGCTGTCCTGTCTGGAGACAATACACATCTCTTTAACCTGTGCTAATGCTTTCTCCACTCACATTGTCTGTACCTTTAAGACTTGTAAAGACTCTCATTTCAATCATTATTCATTATTCTGTAAATTGAGTTTGTGTCTTTATGTGCCCTGTTTGTGAACAGAATTCCCACTCACCTGACGAAGGAGCAGCGCTCCGAAAGCTAGTGGCGTTTGCTACCAAATAAACCTGTTGGACTTTAACCTGGTGTTGTGAGACTTCTTACTGTGTGTGAGGAGACAGTCTATAAAACCAGTTGCATTTCCAGTCTATATTTGACAGACCCAAGGAGTTTGATATGTTGCATTTCCTGACATTACAGCAAGAGATAAACTTCCTGGTGAAACTCAGATTCCCCACCCCCACCCCACCCGACAATTTATATTGGAAAGGGTAGTCACTTAGAATCCACTTATCAGAACTGAGAATCTAGTTTTGCTTTGAATCAGCTCAGTGCTTTCAGCGCTGCAATGCATCTCACAGTTAAATGAACATAGCCACTTTCTCAGGGTGTTCATTTTTCTTGTCTCACAGTGAAGACCCTTGAAGACCCTTCTACTGCTTTCGGTGTGTCGGTACGTGACCAACTTCAGCACTGATCTCTTTATTGATGAATATCTAACTCGATCATCCTGATGACCACTGAACATGCCTTAAGAAGTAAGTCTGTTGAGAAAGAATGCACTATCTTGCTTCCCTCCCTTTCATTGGCTTCACAGATGTTAGCTGAGACCTGTTGGTAGCACAGCACCGTATTAGTCACGGCTTGTGGCCTTACATTTCCATTCCGGGGCCCATGCTTGGATTGCTGCACTGTCGGAGGTGCCGTCCTTGAGATGAGATCTTAGCACGAGGCTTCACATGTCCTGTCAGATAGATGTTAAAGATCATCGCTGAAACAGATGATGTGATTATTAACTCATTGCAGGAACTTTGCTGTGCAAAAGTTTGTGTTTCCCAACGTCACATGATCCAAATCACTTTGGGAAGACCTGAGTTTGTAAAAGTGCGATATAAATGCGAGCTCTCTTTACCTTTTAATAAAACGTGAAGGGACAGGACAGAGAACAGCATAGCCGAGATGTATCTATGAAAGGGGAAACTTAATTGACCTTGTTTAAAGTGGCTCTCGAAATGTTTTTGATAATGTGTTGCACAAGAGATAATTAGTAAAAGGGAAGGCGCACAGAATTGGAAGTAACTCTTTGGAGTGTGTTGTTCATTGTTTGAGAGATAGACAACATATAGCAGTGATAAAGGGAATATACTCAGACTGGGAGGGTGTGACAAGTGGTGTTATTCGAGTACTTGCATGGGGATATCAGCATTCCACTGGATATAATTCATTTGTTTTGAGAGAAGGATTAGCAAACAGCCTCTTAATCTGTTTGAACTACACCGTGAGTGGCCAATAAGTCCCCTCTGCCCCCCTGCCCCCGCCCGGCTACCTGTGGGATCATCCAATCCCACGTACATCAATGGCGTTTACGTTCCACACCCGTGGCTGCTGTCAGGGAGCCGGGGGGGGCGGTTGTGTGGTGGTGGTAGTGGTGGTCAACTTCAGTGGGACTGGAAGATCCCGCCAGCAGGAAGGGCTGGAGAATACCACCCCTAAAGTGGGATTTGAACCCAGAGCTTCTGGCTCAAAGGCAGGGACACTACCCATTGTGCCAAAAGATCTCCTGTTGTTTATAAGCACTGACTTGGTTGAAGGAAATGAGAGCTGTATATCCAAGTCTGTATATGATAACAATGTTGAGAGGCACAGTAAGTTGTGTAGTTAGGAACAGGAAGATTATGGGTACTCTTGTCGTAGTTGCACATAAATCTGTTTCAGAATCTTGGAAGTAATGTTTCAATAATGATGAAATTATATGTACCGTAATTAATGATGACATGAAACCAAAAAAGGAAATTGCGACAAACGTAAGAATGAGAAAGAACTTGTGTTTATATAGCATCTTTCATAACCGCAAGATATCCCGACATGTTTAACAACCAGTGAAATGGTTTTGAAGCATAGTCACTGTGGCAATGGGGAAGCCAGTTACTGCACAGGAAAGCAGCAATGAAAACAAACACTTCATCCATCTGCTGGTCGAAGTTTAATTGCTGGCCTGCAACTAGTCACAGGATCATCACAGAATCATTATGGTGCAGAAGGTGGCCATTTGGCCCAATTTGTCTGCATCAGCTCTCCAAATGAGCATCATGACTCAGTGCCATTTCCCTGCCTTTTCCCCCATATCCTCTGAACGTTGTTTTTAATCAATGGGCCTCTTTTATGGAGGCAGAACCGACACTGTCTCTGGGTCTGCCAGCATCTCGATTGAAAACTCACATCCTTGCTTTCAAATCCCCGATAGCTTCACCTCCATCTCTATAATCTCTTCCAGTGCTAATACCCTTTGAGGTATCTGAACTCAATTCTCCTCTCCTATGCATCCCTAATTTTCATGACTCCACAATTGATGGTTGTTCCTTTGGCTCTTAGGCCCTAAAGTCTGGGTATTCCCTCCTTCCCTTAACATTCCCACTTCTTTACTTTCCTCTGCTCCTTTAAGACACTTTTTGACCAGTGGGGCGGCACGGTGGCACAGTGGTTAACGCTGCTGCCTCACAGCGCCAGGAACCCTGGTTCGATTCCTAGCTTGGGTCACTGTCTGTGTGGAATCTGCATGTTCTCCCCATGTCTGCGTGGGTTTCCTCCATTCCTCCCACAATCCAAATGACGCGCTGGTTGGGTGCATTGGCCATGCTAAATTCTCCCTCAGTGTACCCAAACAGGCGCCGGAGTGTGGCGACTAGGGGGATTTTCACAGTAACTTCATTGCAGTGTTAATGTAAGCCTTACTTGTGACACTAATAACTAAACTTAAACCAGGTCTGAGCTCCACACTCTGGATGAAGCCAGCAACACAAAACCCTCTTTTCCACACCTCAGAATATTACCTTACCTCGACAGACGCCTGGCTCCTCAGCCACTGTTCAGCAGGGGCCTTGTAACCGGGTCAGGGAGATAAAAACACATCAATCCCATGTTGGGCCGCCGGCCTGGCTCTTGTTGCCTGTGCGACCAGGTTAATACCGAGTGGGCACTGTTAGAACTGTTTAATCCCCTCAGCCGCCCCTCGAGCTCGCGCATGCCCGATTCGCGCCTTCCAACCGCCGCTTGAAATGGCGTGCGGCCGGCATCACCGTGCAGTGAGTTAACGGACACCTGGGTCAGCCGCCCAGGGACATGTCAAACCCTACTCTACCGTGGATGGTAATAGACAACGACATTTCTTAAGGTACAATGCTAGCATTATGCTATATATACACATATATATAAATGATTTGAATATTGTTAGGTTTATGTATTAGTGTCACAACTAGGCTTACATTTTGATTTTTAGTCATTATTGTCACATGCATTTGTATACAGTGAAAAGTGTTGTTTCTTGTGTGCTATACAGACAAAGCATGCCGTACATAGAGAAGGAAAGGAGAGGGTGCAGAATGTATGGAGTTGCCAGTGTTGGACTGGGGTGGGCACAGTAAGAAGTCTCACAACACCGGGTTAAAGTCCAACAGATTTATTTGGTAGCATAAGCTTTCGGAGCGCTGCTCCCTCGTCAGATCAGGACTCACCTGATGAAGGGGCAGCGCTCTGAAAGCTCACGCTATCAAATAAACCTGTTGGACTTTAACCTGGTGTTGTGAGACTTCTTACTGTGCAGAATGTAGTGAGAAGAGTTAGAATGAAGTTTTAGAACGAGAGTAAAAGATAGAATTAGAAGGTATGCTGGGCACAGCTTGCAAGAAGTCGCCACGGTCCGGAACCATTTATTTTTAACTGTGAAAATCCCCTCGTTGCCACACTCCAGCGCCTGTTCGGGTACACTGAGGGAGAATTTACCATGGCCAATGCACCTAATCGATTCCGGGTGCCTGGCACTGTGAGGCAGCAGTGCTCACCACTGTGCCATCCCTATTCAGGCCAAGATTTTTGGCCCTCCCGTACCTCCCTCCCCCGCCCCCGTACCCCCCCCCCCGCCACCACCCCCACCACTATAGCATGTTTTTCGGCCGCAGAGTTGGCTCACCATTGACTACCTTCACGTAAATGCAGAAGCATTTTTTTTACCAGTATGGATGAGGGGTTTTACTGCAATTGGATATGGCGTTGGTGAGGCCTTACGTGGAGTATTGTGTGCAGCTTTGGTGCCCTTATCTCAGGAAGGATGTCCTTGCTACAAAGAGAGTACTGCGAAGGTTTATCAGGCTGATTCCTGGGATGGCAGGTCTGTCGTATGAGGAGAGACTAAATCGGTTCGGATTATATTCACTGGAATTTAGAAGAGTGAGAAAGGATCTCATATAAAATTCTAACAGGGTTAGACAGGGTGGATTCAGAAAGAACGTTCCTGATGGTGGGGGAGTCCAGAACCAGAGGTTATAATTTGAGGATAAGGGGAAACGTTTTAGAACTGAGGTGAGGAGAAATTTCTTAACCCAGAGGGTGGTGAATGTGTGGGATTCACTACCACAGAAAGTAGTTGAGGCCAAAACATTGTGTGATTTCAAGAAATTAGATATAGCTCTTGGGCTAAAGGGATCAAGGGATATGGCTGGAAGGGAGGAATCAGAATGTTGAATTCAATGATCAAAATGAATGGCGGAGCAGGCTCGAAGGGCTGAATGGCCTACTCCTGCTTCTAGTTTCTATGTTTTAGCTATAAGGTTAGATTGAAGAAGCTGAACTTGTTCCAAGGAGATTGAGGTGAACTTTGATACAGGTGTAAAAGTAGAACAGATAGGTAGAAAAAAGCCTTTCAGACTGGTTGGCATAAGGACTCGGAGCTGGAGCTCTCTAACTATGAATGTAGTGGAAGAGGAGGTGATGAATGATTTCAAAAATAAATTGAATAGGTACTCAAGGGAAATCAACTGACAGGTCTATGGGGTGACGAATGAGGCTGACCGGATTGACTTATAGTGAGCTGACACAGACCACGATGGGCCGAATGGCCTCCTGTGCTGTAATCTACAAGTTAAAAGACTCTACGCCAGAAAACCCGGAAATATGGGAAGCAGTGAGGGTGATATTTCAGGATGTAGTCAGAAATGGTGAAATGGTTGATTCAATTTCATCCCAAGCTGTGTGAAGTGATGCATTTTGAGAGGAATAATGAGTAGAAGCAACATAATTTAAATAAGCAGAGAAACTGTTTCCATTTGCAGGAGGGTCGATAATCAGGGGACACAGATTTAAATCAATAAGGCCGCCAGGCTGAAGGAGGTCTTGTATCAAAGTGACTTAGCATCCTTGCCTCTAAGCCAGAAGCTCTGAGTTCAAGTCCCACCCCAGGTCTTGATGTCCAAGGAAGGTGCGTTCAGAATGCGGCCAAACAGGTTGAATGTGTCAACCTGTAAATCCTTCCAAACATGCCAACGGCTGCCGATAAGAGTGGGAGAGATTCCTGGTCAGCCACACTTGATGTAGAGTGGTGCCCCTCAAGCTATAAGCTTCTGGTGACAGACTAGTGACCTGTACAGGGAATTACTATGGCAAATGGAGTTTAACCCTGATAAATGTGAGGTGATTCATTTTGGTAGGACTAATTTAAATGTGGATTACAGGGTCAAAGGTAGGGTTCTGAAGACTGTGGAGGAACAGAGAGATCTTGGGGTTCATATCCACAGATCTCTAAAGGTTGCCTCTCAAGTGGATAGAGCTGTGAAGAAGGCCTATAGTGTGTTAGCTTTTATTAACAGGGGGTTGGAGTTTAAGAGCCGTGGGGTTATGCTGCAACTGTACAGGACCTTGGTGAGACCACATTTGGAATATTGTGTGCAGTTCTGGTCACCTGACTATAGGAAGGATGTGGAAGCGCTGGAAAGAGTGCAGAGGAGGTTTACCAGGATGCTGCCTGGTTTGGAGGGTAGGTCTTATGAGGAAAGGTTGCGGGAGCTAGGGCTGTTCTCTCTGGAGCAGAGGAGGCTGAGGGGAGACTTAATAGAGGTTTATAAAATGATGAAGGGGATAGATAGAGTGAACGTTCAAAGACTATTTCCTCGGGTGGATGGAGCTATTACAAGGGGGCATAACTATAGGGTTCGTGGTGGGAGATACAGGAAGGATATCAGAGGTAGGTTCTTTACGCAGAGAGTGGTTGGGGTGTGGAATGGACTGCCTGCAGTGATAGTGGAGTCAGACACTTTCGGAACATTTAAGCGGTTATTGGATAGGCACATGGAGCACACCAGGATGATAGGGAGTGGGATAGCTTGATCTTGGTTTCAGATAAAGCTCGGCACAACATCGTGGGCCGAAGGGCCTGTTCTGTGCTGTACTGTTCTATGTTCTATGTACTAGCTACGGAAAAAGATGAAACCACTAGGTGCAGGAAGAGAATTGAAAATGGAAAACCAGTGAGCAGACGAAGAGAAATATTTTGATTCAGCTTATTGTCACATGGGAACATAGAATCATAGAATCCCTACAGTGCAGAAGCAGGCCATTCGGCCCATCGAGTCTGCTCTGACTCTCTGACAGAGAATCATACCCAGGCCCTATCCCCATAACCCCACGTATTTACCCCACTAACCCCCCTAACCTATACATCTTGAGATACTAAGGAGCAATTTAGCATGGCCAATCCACCTAACCTACACATCTTTGGACTGTGGGAGGAAACCGGAGCACCCGGAAGAAACCCACACAGACACGGGGAGAACATGCGGATGCCAGACAGACAGTGACCCAAGGCGAGGAATCGAACCTACGTCCCTGCCACTGTGAGACAGCAGTGCTAACCACTGTGCCACCGTGCCACCCATGCAGCGTCTGAAAGTGTGATGGAAGCAGGTTCAATCGTAACTTCCAAAAGGAAATTTGAGACATGCTTAAAAAAGGAAAAGAAAATTCAGCATCATGGGGAAGAAGATGGGGAGTGGCAGCAATTAGATTGCTTTTCAAAGAGCTGGCACATGAACAATGGGCAGAGTGGCCTCTGTCCGTGCTGTAATATCCAATGATTCCACCAGTTTGCATCATTATTGTACATACATCACCAACAAGGTTCAAAGTCTCTAATTGATTATTTGTTGTTTAAATTTTAGTGTTGGCAGCAACGGAACAGTACCCCTTTGTGTCAGCATGTTAGTCACTTAAACAGTGGGGGTTTCAGATGAATTATGATCTCATTGAATGGTAAAACAGGCTCAAGGAGGTAAATGGCCACTCACGGTTCCTCTGTTCCAATTTTGTTTGGCTAAGTGTCAGGATAGCTGGAGGATGAATCATTTCATGTGCATTTTCCAATGGCTGCATTGCAAACACCCAGACATCAGGGAGCTGATTCACTCTTCGCTTTCTCTGTAAAGCATTTCTGCTGCAAGAGAAATTAAACTGTAGAGCGCTCATCACGGTAACTCGCTCATCGCAGCAGCATCCCCTCCCAAAGCCAACATGCCCAGCACTGAGAACAGTGGCACAGTGGATAGCACTGCTGCCTTCCAGCGCCAGGGACCCGGGTTCGATTCCCGACTTGGGTCACTGTCTGTGCAGAGTCTGTACATTCTCCCCGTGTCTGCATGGGTTTCCTCCGGGTGCTCCGGCTTCCTCCCACAGTCCAAAAGACATGCTGGTTAGGTGCTTTGGCCATGCTAAATTGTCCCTCAGTGTACCCGAACAGGCGCCGGAGTGTGGCGACTAGGGGATTTTCACAGTAACTTCATTGCGGTGTTAATGTAAGCCTACTTGTGACACTAATAAAAAAAATAAACTAAACCGATCTCTCAAACCCAGCTCCAAATGGGCAGGATATGTTGTTTGCATGCCTGACACCAGACTCCTGAAGCAAGCACGGGACGAGGCTCGCAAGAGGTCAACGGAAATGAAGAGATCAAACAACTGACGATGGGAGTCCCTGGCGCCTGACTAACAAAAATCATAGAATCCCTACAGTGCAGAAAGAGGCCATTCAGCCCGTCAAGTCTGCACCAACTCTCCGTCAGAGTATCTTACCCAGGCCCTCTCCCCCCAACCCCCGTAACTTCACACATTTACCATGGCTAATCCATCGAACCTACACATTTTGGGACACTAAGGGGAAATTTAGCATGGCCAATCCACCTAACCTACACATATTTGGACTGTGAGGAAACCGGAGCACCCGGAGGAAACCCACACAAAGACACCAGGAGAATGTGCAAACTCCACACAGACAGTCACCCGAGGCCAGAATTGAACCCGGGTTCCTAGCGCTGTGAGGCAGCAATGCTAACCACTGTGCCACTGGGCCGCTCCTCCCTAAAATGGAGAAGATTCCTTCAGGAAGGCAGCAAACACAGCAAGAGACTTTTTCGGGAACTCGCAGAGGCGAAGTTGGGGTGTCAGATCGAGGGTATAGAACACCACGCAATTCATCTACCCAACCCTTCAAGCGCCACCTCCCCTATACATGGCAGAATCATTCATTGGCCTTATCAGCCATCTCTGAACCCATCTGACCAAAATGCAGCACCTTCCAAACCCACAACACTACCATCTAGAAGGACAAGAGCAGCAGATACATGGGAACACCACCACCTGGAGGTTCCCCTCCAAGTCACTCACCACCCTGACTTGGAAATATATCGCCGCTCCTTCACTGTCACTGGTTCAAAATCCTGTAATTCCTCCCTAACAGGACTGTGGATGTACCTACATCATAGGGATTGTAGCGGTTCAGGAAGGCTCCTCACTACCACCTTTCAAGGACAATTAGGTATTGGGCAATAAATACTGGCCTAGCCAGTGAGGCCCACATCCTCTTTTTAAATCTTTTAAAAAGATTTAAAAAGTAGAAACAGATATAATTCAACAACATGGAACTGCCATGATCTAAAGCATATAGAAACCAATACACATTGCAGGAGATATCAGAGTTGGGCAGAGGTGCAAAGCCAATGTTATTCCACTGGTTGCCTGATATGAACCATGCTCAATATTCAGTTTGTTTGACTTCAGTGAAACTCAGCATGTTGTCTAACCGATGCAATTCAAGTTTGTGTTCAGCCCCCACTGTACCTATGTCCAACTTCACCCTCTCTCTGTGTGTCACCTCCAACTACAAAACAAGGGTGGCACAGTGGCAAGCGCTGCTGCCTCACAGCGCCAGGGACCTGGGTTCGATTCCCAGCTTGGGTGACTGTCTGTGTGGGGTCTGCATGTTCTCCACATGTCTGCGTGGGTTTCCTCCCATTGCTTCGATTTTCTCCCACAGGCCGAAAGACGTGCTGGTTAGGTGCATTGGCCATATTAAATTCTTCCTCAGTGTACCCGAACAGGCGCCAGAGTGTGGTGGCTGGGGGATTTTCACAGTAACTTCATTGCAATGTTAATGTAAGCCTACTTGTGACACTAATAATGTTTATGGAAAGGGCACGTTTTTATCCAGGTACCTGATTGGCTCAATCACCCACTAACTACAGCCCCACCCCACCCCCCACTCCCTGTTGATTTCACTGGAACCCAAATCCCATTTCGATACATTGCAGTTCTGCACGATTTCGACACACTGCCTTCCTCCTCGCTGAGAAGCATTGCAAGATATTTCTACACTTCAGCTAGACAGAGGAGCACGACCAGCGTCACAGTCTCTCTTGACCAGAAGCTGCAACACGGTGGCAACAGAAAAGAGTAATGTGCAGCTGTGCCGTTGTCTGACTGGCTGGCCATGCCAGTGTGTCACCAATTAGCTTTCTGCTTTATTCAGCACTCTGTAAGATGCCTGGCCCAGTAAGGAGTCAAGAGGTTAATGAGATCTAGGTGCAATAGTGGAGTTCATCAGATTGCATAGTTTGTTCAACAAGTCAATGGTGCGGAACACAGCCGTGGCACACCAGGTAAGTGTTTGCCATCAATTCCCAGTCCATGCCTTGTTGAGCCAATTCCGGTAGAATTTGTCGTTCCGTGCTATCAGTTTCTCTCAACAGCCCCAAGGTAAGGGTACATAGGTCGGAGGAAGGAATGAGACCAGAATTTCACATTCCGATCACTCTCATTGGAAAAGAAATGAGTGCAGATACTGGCATTACCCTTAGCTGTGCACAGTGGCACAGTGGTTAGCACTGCTGCCTCACAGCACCAGGGACCCGGGTTCGATTCCTGTCTTGGGTCACTGTCTGTGTGGAGTTTGCACATTCCCCCCCGCGTTTGCGTGGGTTTCCTCCGGGTGCTCCGGTTTCCTCCCACAGTCCAAAAGACGTGCTGGTTAGGTGCATTGGCCATGCTAAATTCTCCCTCAGTGTACCCAAACAGGCGCCGGAGTGTGGCAACTAGGGGATTTTCACAGTAACTTCATTGCAGTGTTAATGTAAACCTACTTGTGGCACTGATAAATAAACTTTTTTTAAAAAGGCAGAGCATCCATAAACATTATGGAAAGGGCATGTTTTTATCCAGGTGCCTGATTGGCTCAATCACCCACTAACACCTCCCCACCCCCCACTCCCTGTTGATTTCACCGGAACCCGAATCCCATTTCGATACATTGCAGTTCTGCACAATGTTAACATGCCACCTTCCTTCTTGCTGAGAAAGTAAGCCTACTTGTGACATTAATAAATAAACTTAAACCTAACTCCACTTTTGCATAGTAAATGTCAGCTAACTTCAGGCTCAGTGATAGCCACTTGGCAGATGATCCCAGAGGACTACTCAGTGTCTGATTAGCTGTCTTAATCCCACGTACCACTAACTCCCAATTGTGCACCTTGTCAGTACAAACTAAACTGAGTTTGAATGTTGAACATAAACTCACTGCTACAGTGGGCTGATTCTTCCAGTATCGCCAATGCATTTTAACATCTGTTTTGTTGCTTTACTGGTTTTTTTGGATATGTGTATGTGATAAGTATTATGAGAATAAGAATTGAAAATGTTTTTTATTGTAACCGTGCCAGGAATGTTAGGATATGTTATTCACTTTCATAGACCCAAGCCATCTGCCAGTGGTCATGTGGGAAGGGATATGAGGGTTTGACTTTCTGTCAGAAGTGATGTTAAATGTGAGAGAGGCAGAGTAAGGTCTGTTCGGCATTGCCACTTCATCCTTCACATTCTCTGCTGCCTCCAGCTTACACAGAACTACACAAGGAGATATTGCTGAAAAAAAGATACAGGCTGTCAAAAGTTTTTCATCTTGCACTCATCAGGACAAGATAACAAGAATACAATCCACCTGTTTGATACAATCCATCAATGCCTCCCAACAGCTGTTCGCAACAGGTAAAGTACTAGCTGTACTCAACCAGCCTGTGCTTGCAAAACGTAAAACATTGTGCCCAATATTAGATGTGATTCCGTAATTGGACAACACTGACTAAGCAATCCCAGTTGTGTTAAGAATTATGCTATCAAATAATTTAAGATTATCAGTTAGGCTCACAGTGTCGTTCAGTTATGTGTGCTAGAATCTATGTACATTCACACACACAGGCAAGCAGAAAGAACATGCCCAGCTTTGCATCTTTTTCAACTAACAAAAGATTGCGGGGGTGGGGGGGGGGGGGGGTGGGGGGGTGTTGGGGGGGGTGGGGGGGGGTGTTGGGGGGGGTGGGGTTGGGGAGGGTGTTGGGGGGGTGGGGGAGGGGTGGGGGGGTGGGGGAGGGGTGGGGGGGTGTTGGGGGGGTGGGGGAGGGGTGGGGGGGTGTTGGGGGGGTGGGGGAGGGGGGGGTTGTTGGGGGGGGGGTGTTGGGGGGGTGGTTGGGGGGGTGGGAGGGAGTGGGGGTGTGTGTTGGGGGGGTGGGGGGGGTGCCATTCCCTGGTTCATTCCACATGGCAATGCCTTGGCCAATCAGAGTCCATTTGCCTGGTTTGATTTTAAACAAAATCTTAGCAGTTAATTGTTCTCTGGTGCATTCTCCATGGCAACACCCTAACCCATCAGAGTCCACTTTGCCAACCAATTAGCAACCTCTTAACATGCAGTACCATTTGTTGTTCCCATTGAAATTTCGTCTTCTTGTAAATCTGTCCTGATGAGTGCCAGGGGAAAACCTTTGACATGTCTCTTTTTTCAGCAATTCTCACATACTGTATTAGCAAACTGCCATAAGGAGAGATGGGGACAAAGGTCAAGCAAAGTTTCTGAATGAGACCATTTGTCCAGGGTCTCTGTTGGGCACAGTGGAGATATTTCTCTCTTTAGATCTTTTTCTCACTCCTTCCCCTGGATATCACTGGGCACGTATCTGCCGCGCGGCATTGATTGTGGGGCAACCCCTCTATTGGGCAGCAATGGACAATAAGGAGGGGGAGCAGCAACTAGAGAGAACACTGAAAGGATGTGTTCTCTACCTGGCATACCTCCATGTCGCAGCACTCTGAACCCTAAGTGAGAGAGCCGTGCATAAGAATACATCACTTCCCTAATGGACCTTGCTTCCTATCCATTGGCTTCAGGCTTCAGTCCCTTCACTCGACCCCAGGGATTCTGGAGAAGATAGGGAATTGTCTGGTGGGGAGGGCAGGGGCGGCATGGGTGCAGGATTGGAATAGCGCTATGATTAGGAATGCTTTGGCACTTACTTACAGAAGATAGTATTGCCCTCGATACTGACCTAAAAGATTTAAAGGAAGACAAAGGTTTGTATTTTTACAGCGCCTTTCATGGCTAGGAGACGTGTCAAAGTGCTTACAACCAATGAGGTAGTTTGGAAGTTCATTCATTATGGTAATGTAGGAAACGTGATATTCAATTTACACACAGCAAGCTCCTGTAACCAACAAAGTGATAATAACCAGATAATCTTTTATTGTGATGTTGCTTGGAGAGAAGTATTGGCCAAGACACGAGGGATAATGCTCCCCCCCCCCCACCCCACCCCCACCCCCTGCTCTTCTTCAAAACACTGACATCTGTCTTTTACACCCACCCAAGCAGACAACTGGGGCCTCCATTTACCAATGCACCCAAATGACAGCAACTCTGACGTTGCAGCACTCCCCTGGTACTGCACTGTAGTGTCAGCCGTGAATTCTGTGTTCCAGAAAGGGGGATCTAACATCGAGCTGACACGGGAATATTGTCTTCTCTATCTCCAATGCCTGCTGCTGCTGGAAGCCCCTGAATTTCCAGTCATCATCTTGTGGGGGGAGTGAGAGAGGTTGCAGCCCCATGTGCTCACAATCCTCAATCTCAATCTTATCTTCCTCTTCCTTGGATGGAATTAAAGAATTCATAGAATAGCTCCAGCACAGAAGGATGCCATTCAGCCCATTGATTCTGTGCCAGCTCATAGAAACATAGAAAATATGAGCAGGACTGGACCACTTGGCCTGATCTGCCATTCAATATGATCATGACTGATAATCCAACTCAATAACCTGTTCTTGCTTTCTCCCCATAGCCTTTGAACCCTTTGGCCCCAAGACCTATATCTAACTCCTTCTTGACAACATACAGTGTTGTCAACAGCTTTTTGTGGTAGCAAATTCCACAGGTTCACCACTCTCTGGGTGAAGAAATTTCCCCTCGCCTCACATCCTCAGACTGTGACCCTGGTTCTAGACTCCCTTGCCATTGGGAACGTCCTTTCTGCATCCATCTCTCTAAGAGTAATTCAACTAGTCTTACTTCTTCACCTTTACCCATACACCTGCATATCCAGTTGCTTATTTAATTCCCTTTTGAAAGCCTCAAATGTTCCTGCCTCCATCACATCACATTTTCAGACAGTACATTCCAGATCCTAACCCTTCACGAACAAAAAGGCTTTTCTTATGTTGACTTGCTTCTTTTGCCAATCATCTTAATTCCGTGTCCTCAGGCACTCAACACCTCTGCCAGTGGGAACAATGTCTCTCTGTCTACACTGTCCAGACCTCTCAGTGTATTGAATAACTCTGTCAAACTTCCTCTCGATGTGGAGATGCCAGCGTTGGACTGGGGTAAACATAGTAAGAGTTTTAACAACACCAGGTTAAAGTCCAACAGGTTTATTTGGTAGCAAATACCATAAGCTTTCGGAGCGCCGCTCCTTCGTCAGATGGAGTGGAAATCTGCTCTCAAACAGGGCACAGAGACACAAAATCAAATTACAGAATACTGATTGGAATGCGAGTCTCTACAGCCAACCAGGTCTTAAAGATACAGACAATGTGAGTGGAGAGAGCATGAAGCACAGGTTAAAGAGAGATGTGTATTGTCTCCAGACAGGACAGCCAGTGAGATTCTGCAAGTCCAGAAGGCAAGCTGTGGGGGTTACTGATAGTGTGACATAAACCCAACATCCCGGTTTAGGCCGTCCTCATGTGTGCGGAACTTGGCTATCAGTTTCTGCTCAGCGACTCTGCGCCGTCGTGTGTCGCGAAGGCCGCCTTGGAGAATGCTTACCCGAAGATCAGAGGCTGAATGCCCGTGACCACTGAAGTGCTCCCCCACAGGAAGAGAACAGTCTCGCCTGGTGATTGTCGAGCGGTGTTCATTCATCCATTGTCGTAGCGTCTGCATGGTTTCCCCAATGTACCATGCCTCGGGACATCCTTTCCTGCAGCGTATCAGGTAGACAACGTTGGCCGAGTTGCAAGAGTAGGTACTGTGTACCTGGTAGATGGTGTTCTCACGCGAGATGATGGCATCCGTGTCGATGATCCGGCACGTCTTGCAGCGGTTGCTGTGGCAGGGTTGTGTGGTGTCGTGGTCACTGTTCTCCTGAAGGCTGGGTAGTTTGCTGCAGACAATGGTCTGTTTGAGGTTGTGCGGTTGTTTGAAGGCAAGAAGTGGGGGTGTGGGGGATGGCCTTGGCGAGATGTTCGTCTTCATCAATGACATGTTGAAGGCACCAGAGGAGATGCCGTAGCTTCTCCGCTCCAGGGAAGTACTGGATGATGAAGGGTACTCTGTCCACCGTGTCCCGTGTTTGTCTTCTGAGAAGGTCGGTGTGGTTTTTCGCTGTGGCGCGTCGGAACTGTCGATCGATGAGTCGAGCGCCATATCCTGTTCTTATGAGGGCATCTTTCAGCGTCTGGAGGTGTCTGTTGCGATCCTCCTCATCCGAGCAGATCCTGTGTATACGGAGGGCTTGTCCGTAGGAGATGGCTTCTTTAACGTGTTTAGGGTGGAAGCTGGAGAAGTGGAGCATCGTGAGGTTATCCGTGGGCTTGCGGTACAGTGAGGTGCTGAGGTGACCGTGCTTAATGGAGATGCGTGTGTCCAAGAATGCAACCGATTCCGGAGAGTAGTCCATGGTGAGTCTGATGGTGGGATGGAACTTGTTGATGTCATCAAACTTCCTCTCAACCATCTCTTCCCGAAGGAGAACATTCCCAACTTCTCCAACCAATCCCTATAACTTGACCTTCTCTTAAAGCCTTCACAATCTTCATGAAGTATGCTGCCCAGAATTGGATTTAACACTCCATTTGAGGCCAAGTTAGAGTTTCATGAAGTTTCACTATCACATCCTTGCTTTTGTATTCTATACCTCTATTCATAAATCCACAATCACTTACACATTTTAATTACTTACTCAACCTGCTCTATCACCTTCAATGATTTATGCACACATAGCCCAGGTCTATCACTTCCTACACCTTCTTTAGAATTGTATACTTTATTTTTATTTTGTCCCTCCATGTTCTTCCAACCAAAGCGCTGTGGAAATGCTGCACCTTCCAGAGATGCATTTATCAAATACTTTGATTTGATTTGATTTGATTCATTATTGTTACATGTATTAACATAGAGTGAAAAGTATTGTTTCTTGCACGCTCTACAGACAAAGCGTACCGTTCATAGAGAAGGAAACGAGAGAGTGCAGAATGTAGTGTTACAGTCATAGCTGGGATGTAGAGAAAGATCAACTTAATATGAGAAAGGTCCATTAAAAAGTCTGACAGCAGCAGGGAAGAAGCTGTTCTTGAGTCAGTTGGTACGTGATGTCAGACTTTTGAATCTTTTTCCCGACGGAAGGAGGTGGAAGAGAAAATGTCCAGGGTGCGTGGGGTCCTTGATTATACCGGCTGCTTTGCCGAGGCAGCGGGAAGTGTAGACAGAGTCAATGGGTTGGAGGCTGGTTTGCGTGATGGACTAGGCTTTGTTCACGACCCTTTGTAATTTCTTGTAGTCTTGGGCAGAGCAGCAGCCATACCAAGCTGTGATACAACCAGGAACAATGCTTTCTATGGTGCATCTGTAAATGTTGGTGAGAGTTGTAGTGGACCTGCCAAACTTCCTTAGTCTTCAGAGAAAGTAGAGGCATTGGTGGCCTTTCTTAACTATAGTGCTGGCATGGAGAGATCAGGACAGTTTGTTGGTGATCGGGGCACCTAAAAACTTGAAGCTCTCGACCATGTCTACTTCGTCCCCATTGATGTAGACAGGGGAATGTCCTCCACTACACTTCCTGAAGTCGATGACTATCTCCTCCTTGACATTGAAGGAGAGATTATTGTTGCCGCACCAGCTCACCAGATTATCTATCTCATGCCCGTACTCGATCTCATCATTGTTTGAGATCCGACCCACTACAGAGGTTTCATCAGCAAACTTGAAAATCAGGTTGGAGGGGAATTTGGCCACACAGTCATAGGTGGAAAAGAAGTATAGTAAGGAGCTAAGTTCACAGCCTTGTGGGGCACTGGTGTTGAGGGTGATCATGGAGGAGGTGTTGTTGCCTATCCTTACTGATTGCGGTCTGTGAGTTAGGAAGTTCAGGATCCAGTTGCAGAGGGAGGTGCCGAGGCCCACGTCAAGGAGTTTGGAGATGAGTTTTGTACGATTAATGGTGTTGAAGGCTGAGCTGTAGTCAATAAATAGGAGTCTGACATAGGTGTCCTTGTTATCCAGGTGTTCCAGGTTTGAGTGCAGGGCCAGGGAGATGGTGTCTGCTGTGGACCTGTTAGGGCGATAGGTGAACTGTAGTGGATCCAGGTAGTCTGGGAGGCCAATATTGATTCGTGCCATGACTAATGTTTCGAAGCACTTCATAATGATGGATATTAGAGCCACTGGGCAATAGTCATTAAGGCACGCTGCTTGGCTTTTCTTTGATACCGGCATGATGGTCGTCTTCTTGAAGCAAACACGGACTTCAGATTGTTGTAAAGAGAGGTTGAAGATGTCTGTGAATACCCCCGCCAGCTGATCCGCGCAGGATCTGAGTGCCCATCCAGGTACCCCATCCGGGCCAGTCACTTTCCGTGGGTTGACCTTCAAGAAGGCTGCTCTGATGTCTGCAATGGTGACCTCGGATACAAGTTCATCCGAGGTTTCCAAGGTAGAGGGCATGTTCTCGCTGACCTCTTGCTCAAAATGGGCATAGAATGTACTGAGCTCATCGGGTAGGGGTACATTGGGGCCGGCGATTTTACATGTCTTCATCTTGCAGCCTGTTAGGTCTTGCAGACCTTGCCATAGTCGGCGGGGGACAGTGTGGCTAGCCTGGGACTCTAGCTTGGTCCGGTACTGTCTTTTGGCATCTTTGATGGATCTCCTTAGATCATATCTGGCTTTCTTGTATAAGTTAGGGTCGCCTGACCTGAACGCCTGACCTGGACTTCAGCAATCAGTGGATATCACCTGTTCATCCATGGTTTCCGGTTGGGAAACACGTGGATTTGCTTCTTTGGCACACAGTTTTCTACAGTTACTGATGAAGTCAGTTAATGTAGTGGCATACTCGTTCAGGCTGGTCGCAGGCTTTTTAAAAACTGACCAGTCTACTGACTCTAAGCAGTCCCGTAGGAGACCAACCGATTCTTCAGACCAGGGAGCAGGAGCACAGCCTTGTGGTCTGATTTGCCAAAGTGTGGACAGGCAATAGAGCATAGGTATGTTTAATATTTGTGTAGCAGTGGTCTAGGATGTTTGGGCCTCTGGCGGAACAGGAGGTGTGTTGGTGGTATCTTGGTAGGATGCCCTTGAGCTTGGCCTAATTGATTTTTGATTTGATTTATCATCGTCACGTGTGAAAAGTATTGTTTCTTGCGCACTATACAGACAGAGCATACCGTTCATAGAGAAAAAAACGAGAGAGTGCAGAATGTAGTGTTATAGCCATAGCTAGGGTGTCGAGAAAGATCAACTTGATACAAGGTAGGTTCATTCAAAAGTCTGACGGCAGCAGGGAAGAAGCTGTTCTTGAGTCGATTGGTACGTGACCTCAGACTTTTGTATCTTTTTCCTGACGGAAGAAGGTGGAAGAGGGAATGTCTGGGGTGCGTGGGGTCCTTACTTATGCTGGCTGCTTTGCCGAGGCAGCGGGAAGTGTAGACAGAGTCAATGAAGTCCCTGGTCACGATAAACACTGTTGTAGACAGTGCGGAGGGAAGTGGCAGGTTACAGAGGGACATAGGTAAGCTGCAGAGCTGGGCTGAGAGGTGGAAAATGGAGTTTAATGCGAAAAAGTGTGAGGTGATTCACTTTGGAAGGAGTAACAGGAATACAGAGTACTGGGCTAATGGTAAGATACTTGGTAGTGTGGATGAACAGAGGGACCTGGGTGTCCATGTGCATAGATCCCTGAAAGTTGGCACCCAGGTTGATAGGGTTGTTAAGAAGGCGTACGGTGTGTTAGCTTTTATTGGTAGAGGGATTGAATTTCAGAGCCAGGAGGTCATGTTGCAACTGTACAAAACTCTGGTGCGGCCGCACTTGGAGTACTGCGTGCAGTTCTGGTCACCGCATTATAGGAAGGATGTGGAAGTGTTGGAAAGGGTGCAGAGGAGATTTACCAGGATGTTGCCTGGTATGGTGGGAAAATTGCATAAGGAAAGGCTGAGGGGCTTGAGGTTATTTTCGTTAGAGAGAAGAAGGTTAAGAGGTGACTTAATAGAGGCATACAAGATGATCAGAGGATTAGATAGGGTGGATAGTGAGAGCCTTTTTCCTCGGATGGTGATGGCTAACACTAGGGGACATAGCTTTAAATTGAGGGGTGATAGATATAGGACAGATGTTAGAGGTAGATTCTTTACTCAGAGAGTAGTAAGGGCGTGGAGTGCCCTGCCTGCAGCAGTAGTAGACTCGCCAACATTAAGAGCATTCAAATGGTTATTGGATAAACATATGGATGATATTGGAATAGTGTCGGTTAGATGGGCTTTAGATTGGTTTCACTGGTCGGCGCAACATCGAGGGCCGAAGGGCCTGTACTGCGCTGTAATGTTCTATGTTCTATAAACAAGGCCTCAGGATGTTTCGTCTCAAGGCTCTTTGTGGTGGTGTACATTTCGTCCAGTGCGGTCTTCACGTCTGCATGGGGTGGGATGTAAACTGCTGTCAGGATAACAAAGAACTCCCGCAGAAGGTAGTAGGGGCAGCATTTTAGCGTCAGGTATTCTAGGTCTGGGGAGCAGAAACTCGCCAGTGTTGCTGCATCTAGGCACCACGAGGTGTTGATTAAGAGGCAGACCCCACCTCCCTAGCCTTGCTTGAGGCCGCTGTATGGTCCATTTGGTGGATTGAAAAGCTTGGTTGTAGGGCACAGACCAATGAAGCAGGAGTGAGCCACGTCTTCGTGAAACAGCAGTCCTTCAGTTCTCTTTGAAAAGTGAGTATGGCTTTAAGTTTGTCTAGTTTGTTTTCCAGAGATTGGACATTTGCCAGGAGTAAACTGGGGAGGGGGGCCTTGGGACCGCGTAGTTTCACTCTCACCTGCAGGCCTGCACATTTTCCACGCTTCCTGGAGGGACTGCTTCTTTTTGGGCCTGGGAGACGGTGAGAGTAGTATGCACTGTTACGGGTATGGGTGGGTCCAATAAGGTTCTTCACTCAGGTCGGTGTGTGGATGGAGGATTAGTTGCCTTGTTTGTGGTTCCTGAGTCGATAGATGGGTCTGTGTCCCAGGGATGCAGGTCTGATCGTTGGAGACCAGCAGAGTGAAGGCCCTGGCTTCGGTGGCATTTCCCTGGTTGCTGGGAGTCTGCAGAATGACAGCCCTGGCTTCTGGGGAATTTTCCTGGACAGTGGTAGCCGGTATAGGGAAAGGTCCAACTCTGGCACTGCACCAGCTGCAGGTCCCATGTGGTTGGCTGGTCCGGGTCAGCTTCAGGTCAGGCGTCTCCAGGGCCCAATATCTGTAAGAGATTGAATTAAAGCATTGTTCGAGAGTTTAAAAGAGTTAGAATGAAGCTTGAGAAGCATAGAACAAGAGTAAAAGGTAGAATTAGAAGGTATGCTGGGCACAGCTTGCAAGTAGTCACCATGTACCGGTGCCATCTTGGTTTTTTTAACTTAGAGAGCTACCCTGTGTTTCATTTCTATTGCATGGCAATATCACCTCTGGAAGATCGTATCCCAAGGCTGTCACATGCCTGCAGCATCATGCCAAGCATAATAAGACCGTCTGTTGACTTTTCTGACAAAATTCATAAATACATTCTAAATGAACACTTACAATTTTACTAGAAATAACAATTACCGGAAACCTTCACACAATGTTTACAATGTCATTGAGAACTAAGAAGTGAAGGAAATCTGCTCCACTAGGAATAAAATTCTGCCGTTATTCAAGGGTTTAGGACTTCGTCAGGTTGGGGTATGTATTTTTTCTGGTTTTGTTTCTTCCTTTTTCATTAGCCCACATGCCTATTAAGCTAAATCTAAGATTCATTCTTACATTATATGAAACCACAATTATGACACATCCGCTTTCTGGTATTGTGCAGCTGGACTTGGTAACTTTTTTTCCCTTCTACATCAGAAAGTTTGAATATTATGTGAGGACAAACTCAGTCCTGTCCTTCATCAGAGCTTTCCTGAGGGTACTGACCCATAATAGGGTATAGTACCATGGGCACAGGTCATACTCTCTGTTCCCCAACATGGTAATTCTTCACCTGTGACCTTTGCCAGTGGGGGCTGGTTGGGTGATTCAATCGTGGAGGTCATCTGGTGTCAAAAATGTATTCTTGGCACATGAACAATGCTGGAAAACCTGGAATTTGTTGCCCATCTCATGTTTGCATGAGAAGGAGGTTGTGAGCAGTCACCTTTGAACTGTTGCAGTTCATGTGGTGTAAGTGCATCTACAATGATGTTAGGGAATCATAGAAGAATCAGAGAATACCTACAGTATAGAAGGAGGTCAGTCGGCCCATCGCGTCTGAACCGACAACAATCCCACCCAGGCCCTATCCCCGTAACTCCACGTATTTACCCTGCCAATCTATCTGACACAAAGGGGCAATTGAGCATGGCCAATCAACCTAATCTGTACACCTTTGAAGTGAGATCCAGGTCCTTGACTTCATGACGATGAAGCAATAGTGATTTCCACGTGAGGATTGTGTGTGACATGGAGGGGAATCTGTAAGTGATTGTGCTCCTATGGGCCTGCTGCCCTTGTCCTTCTAGGGGACTGAGGTTTGAGTTTCTGCCATAGGCGGGCGATAGAGCGGTAGGCAAGTTGCTGCCGTGCATCCTGTAGATAATATACACTGCAGCCAGAGTGCGCTAATGGTGGAGGGAGTGGACATGTAAGGTAAAAATGACAGTCTCATCCCAACCCAATGTCATCCTCATTCGATTATCTCACCTGCGTGGTTTCAATCAGATATCACTGTAGAGACCTTTGTAATTCAAATCTCTGAGACAATAGCAGCACCTACTCCTGTCAGTCAGACTGAGGATCAATCCTGGGCTTGTCCTGAGGTCTATACAACCAAGGTTGGGACCCTGGGCAAATTTCCCCTGTCTCTTCTGTGGTGATATAAACAGGGCCTAGTTTTAAGGCTGATAAAATTGGATATCCTAAATTAAAGAATTGGGCATATTGAAATCAAACACAGTCAAACCTCAGGCAGGCCAATTGTACAAATACACAAACGTGTCTGCGCCTGACCCATCAACCACCCATCAAAGGTCGTTACAATCTATCGAGACTGAGCAGGAGATCATGGCACCTCATTGAAATGCATCGGTCTATTGTTAGAAGCGCAGACCGAGTCAGACTTTCTGTCACCAAGAGTTCCTGTAGATACCGTATCTGATAACAAGTTCAACAACGTGGAGATCGACACCTGGAGGGCGGACCCTGGTGTCCTGTCAGGCAGACATCAAGAAACCCACTGGGTATCGGAACCCCCTCCTGGAACCTCATTGGCTGGAAGCCAGAGAAGTTTCTGGAAAGGCAAGCAGGCTGGGGGATAAAGGGACACACCTTCAGACACACAGCAGCCAAGACGCGACAGGGGAGACGACCGTGACCATTCGGAAGACTGACCAGAGAAGGAAGGAAGGAAGAAGCGGCCATCGAGACTCACCTTCGTGACGACGGACCAGAGGGACTCAGAGAATCGGACCTGCAGTTCAACCAAACCATCTTTACGGGTAGTATACTTGAATCTGCTGGGGTATCCTCTTGTTTTATGTGGGTGATTTAAGGGTTAATAGTGTTATTATTAATAAACTTGTTGAACATTTACTTGTGTTTGTCCTTTGTCCATGTTGCAAATAAGGGCACCAGGGTAAAACCTTGGAGTAAGTAAACTGGTTGAAAGTATCTGAGAATTAGCAGGTACAACATTTCTGTACTTTATTTTCCTTTCAAAAGCATCTAAGTTTTTTCCTTTGACCACATCCTGTGGTAGCAAGTTCCACATTGTAACCACACTTTGAGTAAAGAAATGTCTCCTTATTTCCCCATCAGATTTATTATTAACTCCCTTGTGTTTATGGCCCCTCGTTTTGATTGTTCTACAAGTGATTTTTGGCTGACGGTTCCCTAATTCCTCAGGGTAGTGCCCTAGGCCCAACTCTCTTCAGCTGTTTCATCAATGACCTTCCTTCCATCATAAGGTCAGAAGTGGGGATGTTTTCTGATGACTGCACAATGTTCAGCATCATTTAGGACTCCTCAGATACTCAAACAATCTGTATCAAAATGCAGCATGACCTGGACAATATCCAGGCTTAGGCTGACAAGTGCCAAGTGACATTCGTGTCACACAAGTCCAGGCAATGGCCATCTCCAACAAGAGAGGATCTAACCATCGCTCCTTGACATTCAATGGCATTACCATCGCTGAATCCCTCATTATTAACATCCTGGGGGTCACCAGGGGTCATCCTGGGGTTTCACGGAGACATGGCTCACTCCTGCTTCACCGGACAGTGCCCTGTACAGTCCATGGAATGGACTGTACAGCGGCCTCAGGCAAGGCTAGGGGAGGTGGGTTCTGCTTCCTAATCAACACCTTGCGGTGCCTAGGCGTAGAAACACTGGCAACTTTCTGTTCCCCAGACCTAGAATACTTGACGCTAAAATGCCGCCCCTACTACCTTCCGCGGGAGTTCACCCCGTTATCCTGATGGCAGCTTACATCCCACCCCATGCAGATGTGAAGATCGCGCTGGACGAAATGTACACCCTACGAATAGCCTTGAGACGAAAAATCCCGAGGCCTGGTTCATCGTGGCCGGGGACTTCGATCAGGCCAAGCTCAAGGAGTACAGAGTTACCACCAACACGTCTCCTGCTCCACCAGAGGCCCAAACAGTCTAGACCACTGCTACACAAATATCAAACATGCTACTGCTCTATCGCCCGCCCACACTTTGGCAAATCAGGCCACAAGGCTGTGCTCCTGCTCCCAGTTTACAACCAAAAACTGAAGCGGGAGAATCCATCAAAGAAAATTGTGCAATGTTGGTCTGAGGAATCGGATGATCTCCTACGGGGCTGCTTGGAGTCAGTGGACTGGTCAGTATTTAAAAGGTCTGCGACCAGCCTGAATCAATACGCCACTACAGCAACAGACTTCATTAGTAAGCATAGAGAAGACTGTGTGCCAAAGAAGCAAATCCGTGTGTTCCCCAACCGGAAACCATGGGTGAACAGGGATATCCACTGCTTGCTGAAGTCCAGGTCTGAGGCGTTCAAGTCAGGTGACACTGACCTATACAAGAAAGCCAGATACGAACTAAGGAGATCCATCAAAGATGCCAAAAGACAATACCGGACCAAGCTAGAGTCCCAGCCACACCGACCCCTACCGACTATGGCAAGGTCTGCAAGGCATAACAGGCTACAAGATGAAGGCATGTAAAATTGCCGGCTCCAACGCACCCCTCCCTGATGGGTTCAATGCATTCTACGTCCTCCTAGATGGACGAAGGTCTACAATTATATGTGCAGCATTTGTTTTCACTTCCTTCTCAGAATTTGGGCTTTGTGCCAGTTATTGCCGATCATGCAAGGGGAATGGAAAATCAAATTGAGAAAGTGTGGTTGCAGCTGTACAAGGTCGTGGTGAGAAACGTCCAGACTATTATGCACCGTTTTGGCCTCCCTACTTATGGACACATATAACAGGATTGAAAGCAGTTCATAGAACCATAGAAACCCTATAGTGCAGGAAAAGACCATTCAGCCCATCGACTTTGCACTGACTCTCTGAGAAAGCAACCCACCCAGGCTCCCTCCTCCACTCTATCCCTGTAACCCTGTCCATTTACCGTGGCTAATCCACCTAACCTACACATCTTTGGACTTCAGAGAAGGTTCACTTTGTTGATTCCTAGGATGGAGGGGTTGGCTTATGAGGGATGGTTGAATAGGTTAGAGCTATACTCATTTGAGTTTAGAAGAATAAGAGGTGATCTTATTGAAACATATAAGGTTCTGAAGGTACTTGACAGGATTGAAACAGCACAGCAGGCTCAAGGGGCTGAACGCTGTACTCCTGCTCCGATTTGTAATGATCTTATGATCCCCCATTGTCTCGAGAAGGTGGTAGCAAGCTTTCCTCTGGAAGCAATTTGATGCAATTGGGCTGCTAACTCAGCCTCCTCAAAGGTCAGTAGAAAGTCTATCACATCAGTGTGGAATTAGAGTCACATATTTATCCCTCAGCCAAAACTGCTAATAGCAAAATGCTTGGTCATTTATCACATTGCTGTTTGTGGGACCTTGCTGCATTCATTGTTCTGCTGTATTTCCTCCGATACAGCATGTCAAGAATACTTAATTTGTTGTAAAGTGTTTAAGGCATGAGGGTAGGCGGCGAATAGTGCAACTATCACTGGACTAGTAATCTAGGGAGCCAGGGTAATGCTCTCCATAGCAAATGGTGAAATTTGAATTCAACAAAAATTTGGAATTAGAAGTCAAATGATGACCATGCAACCAATGTTGTTTTCTCTGGTCGTTCTGATTCCCTCCCACAGTATAAAGATGTACAGATTTGGTAGATTGGCCATGCTAAGTTTCCCCTCAATTTGTTTGCCTGTTTGTGAGTTTTTTAAATTCATTCATGGGACATGGGCATCGCTGGCTGGCCAGCATTTATTGCTCATTCCTGTTTGCCCTTGGAGGGCAGTTGAGAGTCAACCACATTGCTGTGGCTCTGGAGTCACATGTAGGCCAGATCAGGCAAGGACAGCAGATTTCCTTCCCTAAAAGATGTTAGTGAACCAGATATGTTCTTCTGACAATCGACAATGGTTTCATGGTCATCAGTAGATTCTTAATTCCAGATATTTTTTATTGAATTCAAATTCCACCATCTGCTGTGGCAGCATTCAACCCTGGGTGCCCAGAACATTAGCTGAGTTTCTGGATGAATAGTCCAGCGATAATACCACTGGGTCATCTCCTCTCCCAAAGTGTGCCCTGTGATGGACTGGAGCCCCATCCTGGGTGTGCCATGCCTAACGCCCAGTGTCTGTCTGGATATGTTTTGGCTCCCCGAGAGTTTGAATTAGAGCAAACGGTTAAATGGAAGTGAAATGAAGTGTTTTGGGGCATCCTGAAGCTTTGAAAGGCGTTATATCAATGCAGGTCACACTTTCCTTTTATACAGCAATGGTTCTCACCATGAAGGGAAAAGGAATTTGCTCCAAAGGTGATTCCAGGTACCAGTCACTTCCATCACTTGTCACTGGCTGCCACGTAGCGGTTTTACTCGGACAGTCCAATATTGCTGCGACCTTTCACAATAGTTATAGAATCCCAGCAGTGCAGAAGGAGGCCATTTGACCCATCAAGTCTGCACTGACTCTCTGACAAAGTATCTTACCCAGGCCCTCTACACCGCCCTATCACTGTAACCCCACACATTTGCCCTGGCTAATCCCCCCCTAACCTACACATCTTGGGACACGAGCGGGCAATTTAACGTGGCCAATCCACCTAACCTAATCTTTAAAGTGTGGGAGGAAACCAGAGCACCCGGAGGAAACCCACGCAGTCATGGGGAACATGCAAACTCCAGACAGACAGTGACCGAAGCCGGGAATCCTCACCAGAATTGAACCTGGGTCCCTGGAGCTGTGAAGCAGCAGTGCTAACCATTGTGCTGCCCAATAGTGGTTAAATCCTGGCATTATTGCATGGAGGTAGGGAATACTCTCTCCTCCATTGCTTGCGGCACCATTGTGTAAGAGAAAGAGATACATAAAAATGTAGAATCTAGAAGCAGGAGTAGGCCATTCGGCCCTGCAAGCCTGCTCTGTCATTCATTTTGATCATGGCCGATTATCAAATTCAATATCCTGATACCCCCTTCCCCTCTATCCCTTGATCCCTTTAGCCCAAGGTTATATCTAATTTCTTCTTGAAATCAGACAAGAATAAGAGTGAATGAGGTGGGAGGATGATATAGGAGGGTGAGGGGCTGACCTTCCAAAAACCCCTGCATTGGCAGACGGCACGGTGGCTCAGTGGTTAGCACTACTGCCTCACAGCGTCAGGGGCTCTGGTTCGATTCCCGGCTTGGGTCACTGCCTGTGTAGAGATTGCATGTTCTCCCCGTGTCTGCATGGGTTTCCTCTGGGAGCTCCGGTTTCCTCCCACAGTCCAAAAGACGTGCTGGTTAGGTGCATTGGCCATGCAAAATTCTCCCTTAATGTACCACAACAGGCGCCAGAGTGTGGCGACTAGGGGATTTTCACAATAACTTCATTGCAGTGTTAATGTAAGCCTACTTGTCACACGAATAAATAAACTTTAAAACTTTAATTGGCATAGCTTGTTCAACTTTACAATGTAGTAAGGCCTTCAGCTGGATAGCAGGGAAGGGGGAGGGGAGACTGAGATAGTAGCAGCACCAGGGGTTCAGTATCAGCTGCAGGAAGAGGAAACAGACAAGACAGCATTCACAGCAACCCGAGCAGTGTGACTACTGCTCATTCAGCGTTCCCTCACTGAAAGATAGAGAGTGGCCTCTCAGTGAGCATGTCCTACACAATCACAATGTGACCCTCCTTGAATCCTATCAATGGTGAACAGAGTAATGAGTAGGGGGATAACAAAGCCTCGGCATTAGTAACACAACAGAATGCAACTGTTTGTTATAGATGAGTAATATAAACCATTCCTGCAATGAGGAAGCAATGTTGCACAGAGGTTTCAATTTGGCTGCAAGGTTTGCTGAAAATTGACCTTGTGTGTTTTTCCCTTCTCCAGTTTCTGCTCCATCTCATTTGCATATTGCTGAATAGAATCTGACCACGTTTGAGGATGTATTTTTAAATTTAGATTGTAGCTAAGCGTGTCGGTCTTGGGAGCAATGGGCAGGATCCCTACCCCTTGAGCCAGGCGTTCTGGGTTTGAGTCCCCTTCCAGCACTCGATGGTGGTGGATGATGAGTCCATACCAGGCCCAAATAGGTTGAGTTGCAACTGCAAATTCTTCCAATATGCTGGCTGGTAGCAGCAGGAGAGTCTCCTGGTCAGCCATGCTTGATGTGGAGTGGCACCCTGCACCACCCCCCCCCCACCCCCACCACAACCCCCCCCCCCCCCCCCCCCCCCACCCCCCACCCCCCACTGCCCGCACCAAGCTTTAGCCTTAGGTTAATGACCTGTTCAAGGAAGTGTCAGCTATGGAAACAGATGTGAGTGGTTGCTTTGTCTGCTTCATATGGGAAGCCTTCTAAGTCTAAGCATGTTGCTCGATTTATTTAAGAATGGTAACTCACTGTAACTTTTAAGATACAGATGAGAATCAGAGAATAGAAGCATTTTTAACAAGAATCAGAAGAATCATAGAAACCCTACAGTGCAGAAGGAGGCCATTCGGCCCATCGAGTCTGCACCGACCACAATCCCACCCAGGCCCTACCCCCATATCCCTACATATTTACCCACTAATCCCTCTAACCTACACATCTCAGGACTCTAAGGGGCAATTTTTAGCATGGCCAATCAACCTAACCCGCACATCTTTGGACTGTGGGAGGAAACCGGAGCACCCGGAGGAAACCCACGCAGACACGAGGAGAATGTGCAAACTCCACACAGACAGTGACCCAAGCCGGGAATCGAACCCAGGTCCCTGGAGCTATGAAGCAGCAGTGCTAACCTACAGTGCAGAAGGACAGTGCTACAAGTGCCCAGTCCATCACCTGTGAGTTATCCAATCTTAACTAACTAAAAATTATTTCAGAAAAAAACTATCCAGAACCATTGGTGTACATTGGTCAGATAAATTACTCCTAAAAAAATCATTGGGTGGAATTTTCCAATCTCCTCGTGCCTGTTTTGTGGCAGGAAAATGTTGTAAAATCGGGCACGATGCGACTGGTGGGAATGGCGCCCATTCCCATTTTACTAAAAAAAATTGATGGTATCGGGAGTCTGCCCAAAACAGAGAAATATCAACTTGCATTTTTTGCATTCATCACAATGTAATTAGCGAGCTTCACTCCCAACCGTCCCAGTTCACCTGCCTTATCCACCTCATTCGCTGCAGCCAGGACAGTCAGGAAAATACCTCAAGTATAAAAGTCAGATTCAGGCACTTGATCAGTGAGGGTGAGTGAGGGAGGTAAGTCTCCGCACTCAAATTGCTCTGTGCTGCTCAGAGGAGGTTGTTTCATAGTGTCTGTGTTGTGTTTCAGGTCGGGGGGGGGGGCACTGTGAGTGTGTGGGGGGGGGTGGTGGAGGGCTATTGTTGCAAGTGGGGTCCAACCTCGGACTTTCAGCACGGACCTGGATCAGAGCGCTGATCTTGGATCTTAGCGCTGCCTCTGAGTCCTAGTGCAGGCAGCAACAAGCACTGTTGCAGCTGGGGGACGGGCTGGAAAATATCTGAAATGGCAGTGCTGCAGCCTCAGGACTTGCCAAGCAGCACTGTCTGTGGCCACTTACGCATGGGTTCTGGGTGCATGTTTGTGAGTAGGGGGGGGGGGGGGAATGGGGGGGCTCTGTTGCCATTCTGGGATCTGTGGGGGGTATGGGAAATGTGTTTTGCTGGGCTGCGGGTAAGCAGAGTTCTTTATCCTCTCCATCTGTCTCTCCCCTTCCCCAAATTCCCTCCCCCTTCCGAGTGACGAGATGGCTTTTGCAATGCAACCGATTGATCTTGCTGTTCTTTGGGTTGCTGCTGGAGCTGAGGAGGAGGAGCAGAAGGATGAATTGCAGGCAGAGGAGGCCCAGGCCTTGCCACTCGCAGGAGTAGAGAGAGACGGCTGCCAGAGGCAGGATGTGGGGATGTGGGGAGGGGGCAGGAGAAGGAGGACACGGAGACCCCAGCAATTCCTCACGCAATGTCCTTCAAGCAATTGTCGGACATCGCGCTCTGCGGCGGCTCCGACTCTGAAAGGAGACAATGTGACACACATGCCATTTGTTACAGAACTTGGCACTTCAGGGCACGGGGGTGGGGGGGTGGGCACCCACTCCCGGTGGCTGTGAAAGTGCCGGCCGTCTTAAACTATTACGCTACTGGGTCCTTCTTGACCGCCAGTGGAGACCTTTGTGTCATTTCCCAACCATCCACAAATGTGTCAAGGAGGATCCGGATGCCCTGTATGCCCGGGCTGGCCAGTATATAAAATTTGACCTGGACCAGGCCCAGCAGGAAGCCCAGGCTGCCGGATTCACGGCCATCGCAGGGATGCCAAATGTGCAGGGGGCTATAGACTGAACCCATGTCGCCCTCAAGGCCCCGGTGAAGAATCCAGGTGGTGGTGGGGGGAGCGGGGGGGAGGGTGAAATTTGTGCCTCTGTGATGATCGGGGGCAGGGGAGAGAGAGGGTCATGTCACTCCGCCATCGGGGTGGGGGGGGGGGGGGGTGGGTGATGAGGGGGGCTACATGCCACGGTGTCTGGGGGAGGGGGGAGGGTAAGGGGGTCGGTAATATTGGGGTGTCTCCGATGTCCATAGGGGGCAGGAGGAGGCTGTATCTGGCCCATGGTTTTCCTGCGCAGGCGCAGTTTGTGGTTCCGATCTGAGATGCTGGCTGTCTGGTGAATTAGGCCCCACCCACTGCCTCTGGCGGCTAGAAATCTAACCCATGTTTTCAAAGACTAGGTGCATAAAATTGAGAGTGAAAAATCACCTGAAAAATGGATCAGCAACGCTTCTGTTTTCACGCCAGCTGAAAAAATCTCATAAAATCTCGCTCGATATATCTGCTGAAGCCTCTGGAGTCAGACTTGTCTCTGACTCAGAGGTAAAGGTACAAATTACCAACCCACAGTTAATACAAATACCATTTTCAGCAAAATATTGCAGCTTTTGAGAATCAGGGAAATACTGCCAGAGACTAAAAGGTTGATAGTAAAATAGGCTGAATCTTCAGGAAGATATGCACAGAAACAAATATGTTGCAAAAAGAGTTGAGCTTGCACACTGAAAGATTTTATCTGATGAAATGAGGTTATCTTCCCATCGTTGACTGTGTGAGGAGAAGGTTGGCTATGAAGCTTGTGTTGGTTGGTATATCAAACTGGGTGTGTCACAAAGTAGGAAGTTGGGGCTTAAATGGAACTCTTGTTATTTTCAAAGAGGCTCAGTTTATAGAATGGTTACAGCACAGGAAACAACCTTTCGGCCCCTTGTATCTGCACCAGCTCTCTGCAAGTGCAACCAAATGAGTACCACTTCCCTGTCTTACCCTCATAACGATGCAATTTATTTTCTCTTCGTGGGGGCAGTGGCACAGTGGTATTGTCACTGGACTAGTATCCCAGGGCAGCACAGTGGCACAGTGGTTAGCACTGCTGCTTCACAGCGCCAGGAACCAGGGTTCAATTCCGGCCTTGGGTAACTGTCTGTGTGGAATGTGCACATTCTACCCATGTCTGTGTGGGTTTCCTCCGGGTGCTCCAGTATCCTCCCACACTCCAAAGGTGTGCAGGTTAGGTGGATTGGCCATGCTAAATCCACGGTGCTATGGGAATAGGGTGGGGCGGGGGACACTGGGCCTGGATAAGATGCTCTTTCGGAGATTCAGTGCAGACTCAATGGCTGAATGGCCCCCCTTCTACTCTGTAGGGACTCCATGGGGTTCTAGACTCAGGGCAATGCTTTGAGGACGCAGGTTCGAATCCCACCACAGCAGATGGTGAAATCTAAATTGAATAAAAATCTGAAGTTAAAAGTTTACTGATGACCATGAAACCATTGTTGATTGTTATAAAAACCCATCTGGTTCACTAATGTCCTTTAGGGAAGGAAATCTGCTGTCCTTACCTGGTCCGGCCTACATGCGACTCCAGAGCCACAGCAATGTGGCTTACTCCTAAATGACCTTTCAAGGGCAATTGGGAATGGGTAATAAATAAATACTGGGTAATAATAAATACTGGCCCAGCCAGCGACACCACATCCTGTGAAAGAATTGAACAAATCTCCCTTTTGAAATCTGCGATTGAATCTGCCTCCTCCACACTCTCAGGCAGTACCTGCCAGATCCTAACCACTCACCCCATAATAAAGTGTTTCCTTGGCCGGAATTTTCTGACCATTCACACCAGTGGCATCTTCCCATCCCACTGCTGTGAATGGAGATTTGGTTTGTTGCCAGATTCTCCATCTTTGCTTTGCCAGGAGCATGGCATGAATGGGTGGTAAGATTGCGCCCCTTGTCTTTCGCCAATCCCTTAAATCGGTATACTCTGGCTCTCGATCCTTCCACCAATGGGAAGGGTTTCTCCCTATCCACTCTGCCCAGACGCATCATGATTTTGAGCACCTCTATCACCTTGACCTTCGTTACGTGAGCGTGACGTTAAATGCATTACAGCAGAAAGTGTGGCTTGGCGAAGTATAAAACTTGAGGGGAACAAGGAGGAAGAAAGGATTGGGCTTTGGAGAGCTGGTGAGTTGGTCAGAGGGGAGAGTGGTCAAGGCTGAGAAATGGGGAGTTGTAAGGGGTTTCAGAGAAAAGTAGAAGGAAAGCCAAGTTGAGAGGAGCTTGGCTTTGATGTATGACAGCGTAACGACTGACATGGCCACGGTTCATTAGAACACTCGATCTCAACAATGAGTCAGAAGGTTATTGGTTCAAGTTCTCACATTAAGCCTATGCTGACATTCCAGTGCAGGGCTGTGGGAGCACTGTACTCTCTTTTAAATTAGATATTTTTACCGAAGCTCTGTTACTCTCTCAGGTGAATGTGAAATATTGCACTGCACGATTACAAAGAAGAACAGGGGAGTTCTGCCCAGTGTCCTGGCCAATATATCCCTCAGTGAGGAAGGTTCTGAATAAAAATGGGTTTGAATCCCGCCACAGCAGATGGTGGAATTTGAATTCAATTAAAAATATCTGGAATTAAGAATCTACTGATGACCATGAAATCATTGTCAATTGTCATCTGGTTCGCTAATGTTCTTTAGGGAAGGAAATCTGCTGTCCTTACCTGGTCTGGCCTACATGTGACTCCAGAGTCACAGCAATGTGGTTGACTCTCAACTGCCCATGGGCAACTAGGGATGGACAATATATACTGGCCAGTCAGCGATGCCCAATACCCCACGAATGAATAGAACAAAAACCTCTGAATTTAAAAGTTTATTTTGATAATACAAGCATTGTTGCAGAAATGTGATAAAGAAAGAAGAGGGTGCATGATTAATTTAACCTTTTCTTCAGTTCATACATTATTTGACCTTTTGATAGCAAAATCTGTGCTGTAAACAGTAAAAGGTACATTTAATTGTTTACCTGGGTCAAACATGTGAAGAAACGCCCTGCATCTCCCACACATGCCAGACCCCCTGAACACCAACAACACCACCCTCTGCAGCAAGATAATCTTGTACCCACCATCAGCACTGTCAGAGGCAATCGGTTTATTAAATGGGTGGGGTGCTAAGCCCTACCTTTGCCCACAACGGAGCCGGTAACAGATCTAATCAGATGCACTTTCAGACAAAACAGGAAAATAACATCCTCGAGTTCTGACCTGCCCTTCAATGCTGCAGGAAATTTCCGAGCACCTGAACGTTCTCTGCAACCCCTGCAGTTTTTCTGCTTTTTCAACCTTTTTTTAATGTATCTCTTCTCTTCCCTACGCTTATTAGAGCACTGAATCTTTGCTGAGTTGAGTTGAGCTTATTTTTTCATTGAAACATTTAGAGGGGCAGGGCTAAATCACAGTGTGCAGAGTCAGCACCCAGGAAGGCCCATGACAATGTTTCTGTGTGATTTTTAAAAATCATATACTAGATGTGGGCATCGTTTGATTAGGCCAGCATTTATTGCCCATCCGTAGTTGCCCCTGAGAAGATGAGCTGCCTTCTTTCTCTCTCCACAGATGCTGCCTGGCCTGTTTAATATTTGCAGTAATTTTGGTTTGATTAGATTTATCACATATGATTGTCACATATATTGTAAAAATATTGTTTCTTGCATGTAATACAGACAAAACACACCATTCATAGAGTACATAGGGGAGATGGAAAGGATAGGGTGCAGAATGTAGTGTTACAGTCATAGCTAGGGTGTAGAGAAAGATCAGTTTAATGTATGGTAGGTTCATTCAAAAGTCTGATGGCAGCAGGGAAGAAGCTGTTCTTGAGTCGGTTGGTACGTGATCTCAGACTTTTGCATCTTTAAAAATGGAGGAAGGTGGAAGAGAAAATGTCCGGAGTGCGTGGGGTTCTTGATTCTGCTGGCTGCGTTTCCAAGGCAGCGGGAAGTGTAGACAGAGTCAATGGGTGGGAGGCTGGTTTATGTGATGGACTGGGCTACATTCACAACCCTTTATAGTTTCTTGCCCTATCGGTCAGGGCTGGAGCCATACCAAGCTGTGATACAACCAGAAAGGATGCTTTCTATGGTGCATCTGTAAAAATTGGTGAGAGTTGTAGCGGACGTGCCAAATTTCCTGTTTCTTTTCTGTTTCTGTTTAGTGTTCTAGCATATTTTACCTTGAAAGAAATGTTAGTTTATTGGGTTTTCTTTGTTTTTTTTGACGATAGAAAATCTGTGTGAAGCAGGCGTATCCCACTCACTGCAATCTGATTTGGTAGAGGGGATCTCAACAGGCCTCAGGCCCCTCTTTCACTGAAAATCGGGGCGGAACAGAGCAAAACCCTGTTAAACTGCAGAGATTATTAGAAAAAGAGACAAAGGAGGAACAACTAGATCCCTAATTCAAAAGTGACAAAGGAATCAAGCAGATATCTATAGACCGGTAAGAGGTGAGTAAATATCTATAAACGCCTGGAAACATGATGAAATCTTTGATTAACAACAGCCTGCATTCAATCTATAAAAAACAATGTGTGTTTGTCCTATTTCTTTCAAAAGTAGCATTGTTGAAGGAAACACTCTGGATGTTGTAGATTTTCAGAAAGGTCAGAAAGGTGCCCTCAGCTTATTGGTAGCCCACAATATTAAAGGGAATGTGGCAAAGCACAGATAGAAAGTCAACAAATCAGGGATTCATGGTTAAGAGATATTTTTCAAACCAGAGTAAAGTAATGGACATTTGACCCCTGTATTCCCCCCACTCCTCCTCCTCTCCTCATCCTCTTCCTCCCCCAAACACCCACTCCTCCCCCACCCCTCCTCCTCTCCTCATCCTCTTCCTCCCCACCCCCCATTCCTCTTCCCCCAACCCCTCACTCCTCCCCCACCAACCTCCTCCCCACTCCTCCTCCTCCCCACCCCTACTGCTCCTTCTCCCCACCCCTACTGCTCCTTCTCCCCACCTCCACTCCTCCTCCTCCCCCCAACCCCCCACTCCTCCTCCTCCATTCTCCCCAGTCCCTCCCCCCATCCTCTTCCTCCCCCAAACCCCCACTCCTCCCCCACTCCTCCTGCTCCCCCCACTCCTCCTCCTCCCCCCCATTCCTCCTTTTCCCCCATCCCCCCCACTCCTCCCCCCTCGTCCTCCTCCTCCTCCCCCCACCCCTCACTCCTCCCCCTCGTCCTCTTCCTCCACCCCCCACCCCCATTCCTTCTCCTGCTCCCCCACTCCTCCTCTCATCCCGCCACTCTTCTTCCTCCCTCACCCTACTCCTCCTCCTCCTCCCCATCCCATTCCTCCTCGTCCCCCAACCCCCCCACTTCTCCCTCCTCATCCTCCTTCTTCCCCCAACCTCCCACTCCTCGTCCTCCATCTCCCCCCACTCCTCCCCCCTTGTCCTCCTCCTCCCCCCACTCCCCACTCCTCCCCCTCATCCTCTTCCTCCTCCCCCTCGTCCTCCTCCTCCATCCCCCCACTCCTCCCCTCCCCAAATTCCTCCTCCCCCCACCCCCCACCCCCCACCCCTCCTACCCCCATCCTGACATTCTTCTTCCCCCGACATTCTTCTTCCCCCCTCACCCCTACTCCTCCTCCTCCCCCCCCCCCCCCCCCCGCCACTTCCCTCCCCAATCAGTATTAGGTGTATTGCCCTTTTTAGTGTGATCTGGACTTAAATTATAGTGCATGGAACTATTAGTTAGGCTACAATTTGAGTGCAGTGTGCAGTTCCAGTCACCTCACTACAGAAAGGATGTTATTGCTCCAGAAAGGGCACAGAGGGGATTTACAAGGAAGTTGACAGAACTGTAGCTACGAGGAAAGATTGGATAGGCCGGTGTCGTTCTCTTTGGAACAGAGGAGGCTGAGGGAAGATTTGATTAAGATGTATTGAATTGAGGGGCCTGGATAGAGTGGATGGGAAGGACCTGGCTAATGAAAGGGCGGCACGGTGGCACAGTGGTTAGCACTGCTGCCTCACAGCACCAGGGACCCGGGTTCGATTCCCGGATTGGGTCACTGTCTGTGTGGAGTTTGCACGTTTTCCCCATGTCTGCGTGGGTTTCCTCCGGGTGCTCCGGTTTCCTCCCACAGTCTGAAAGACGTGCCAGTTATGTGCATTGGCCATGCTAAATTCTCCCTCAGTGTACCCGAACAGGCGCTGGAGTGTTTTGGCTAGGCAATTTTCACATTAACTTCATTGCAGTGTTAATGTAAGGTTATTTGTGACACTGATAAATAAACTTTAAACTTTAATTTAGCAGAGAGGTAAGTGACTGGGGGACATAGATTTAAAGTGATTGGTAGAAAGATTAGAGAGAGGATGAAGAAAATGTTTTCATGTAGAGGATTGTGGAGTTCAGGAAGTCCCTGTCTGAAAGGGTAGCAGAGGCAGAAACCCTCAACTCATTTATAAGATCTCTGGATTTGCACCTCAAGTGCCGTAACCTGCAGGGATACAGACCAAATACTGGAACTTTTACAGATGCACCATAGAAAGCATTCTTTCTGGTTCTATCACAGTTTGGTATGGCTCTTGCTCTACCCAAGACCACAAGGAACTACAAAAGGTCGTGAATGTAGCCCAATTCATCTACACTTCCCGCTGCCTTGGCAAAGCAGCCAGCATAATTAAGGACCCCATGCACCCCGGAAATTCTCTCTTCCACCTTCTTCCTTCGGGAAAAAGATACAAAAGTCTGAGGTCACGTACCAACCGACTCAAGAACAGCTTCTTCCCTGCTGCTGTCAGACTTTTGAATGGACTTACCTTGCATTAAGTTGATCTTTCTCGACACCCTAGCTATGACTGTAACACTACATTCTGCACTCTCTCGTTTCCTTCTCTATGAACGGTATGCTTTGTCTGCATAGCGCGCAAGAAACAATACTTTTCACTATATGTTAATACATGTGTGATGCGCGTTATCATACACGAGGCTTGATGCTCAGGAAATAAAGGCTTTTATTTGCTGTAACAAGGCAGCTACCAATTATATACACGATCCCAGACTGAGGGGTCCCAGCCAGAGCAGGGACCTTTATACCTCTCCCAGGAGGCGGAGCCCGACTGGGTTGTACCACAATACTACAATACAAAGGTGTAACAACCCCACCCTAACCCCAACAGCAACAAGTAGAACAACCCATCCCTAACCCCAACAGCAACATATATACATACTTGTAGTACTGGCCAGACCCTGGCTCAGTACTATCTAGTGGGAACCAACGATGGTTCACCACAATGTGACAACAATAAATCAAATCAAATCAAATCAAAAGATCAGGATTAGGCTGGGCGGCTCATTTCTAGGCTGGCACAGACATGATGGGCCAAGTGGCCTCTTTCTGTGCTGTAAAAGTGCAATGAATCTGGGAAGGTGGAGTTGAGGTACCAGATCAAACCGAAGGGCTGAAGGGCCTTCTACTCCTGCTCCTGTCTCGGGCATAACTGGCACAACCTCAACATTGACAGATGGCACAAAAGCAGGTTCTAATTGTGAAACAGGACTGTATGTGGCTGCAGGAGGACATGACCACGTGAAAGTGGTTTCCTGTTTTCTTTCAACTGAAAGAATACACAAATCATTGATTAAGAGCACGGTGCAGACACAATTACACAAACTTCCAATGACCAAGCTTGGATTCATGGTGAAGGGAGTGGTGGCTGTAATTGACTTTTCATCCCCTTATTAAACAATGTGGGTCTGTCGCATAGTTAGTTGGGGATTGGAGAGCTGGGTGCAGAAGCAGCTTTCAAACACTGGAGTCATTGTAGAAGAGGAAGCTGTGGTGAAGATGGAACAATAGGTCAATAAGCATAGAGGCTGGGGACGAGGTTGGGGCCAAGACAAGGCTATCTAAGAGAAAGAGCCTTCTGGGGGAGGATGACCTCAGTGGGCCTGGAGGTCTGGAGTGCATCTGCTTCAATGCAAGGAGCGTTACGGGCAAGACAGACGAGCTTAGAGCCTTAATGCTTGCGCAGAACTTGGATGTGGTTGCAGTGACGGAGACTTGGTTAAAAGGACAGGACTGGCAGCTGAATATTCCGGGGTACAAGTGTTTTAGGCGAGACAGAGGAGGGGCGAGGAGAGGTGGGGGAGTAGCAATGCTGGTTAGGGAGCATATTACAGCGGTACAGAGGGTGGACAATATGGAAGCGTCAGGTAACGAGTCACTGTGGGTGGAGCTCAGAAACAGGAAGGGCACAGTCACTATGCTGGGGGTATACTACACGCCTCCCAACTGCCCACGGGAAGTTGAGGAACGGATATGTAAGGAGATTCTGGACAGGTGCAGAAAAAATAGGGTTGTTGTCGTGGGAGACTTTAATTTCCCTCATATAGACTGCAAATCCCTTAGGGCTGGGGGCCTGGATGGGGAAGAACTTATAAAATGCGTACAGGAAGGCTCTTTGGAACAATATGTTGACAGTCCAACTAGAGAGGGGGCTATACTGGACCTAGTACTGGGGAATGAGCCCGGTCAGGTCATCAAAGTTGCAGTAGGGGAACATGTGGCAAATAGTTCTGTAAACTTTAGGATAGTAATGGAAAAAGATGAGTGTTGTCCTATGGGTAAGGTACTGAATTGGGGAAGGCTAACTACAGCCGGATTAGGTAGGATTTGGTAGCTGTTGATTGGGAGAGGCTGTTCGAGGGTAAATCCACATCTGGCATGTGGGAGTCTTTTAAGGAGCAGTTGATAGGACTGCAGGACAGGCATGTGCCTGTAAAGAGGAAGGATAGGAAAGGTAGGATTCGGGAGCCGTGGATAACCAGTGAAATTGTGGGTCTAATCAAAAAGAAAAAAGAGGCATACATAAGGTCCAGGCAGCTAAAAACAGATGGAGCACTGGAGGAATACAGAGAAAGTAGAAAAGAACTCAAACAGGGACTTAGAAGGGCAAAAAGGGGTCACAAAATGTCCTTGGCAGACGGATTAAGGAGAATTCTAAGGCATGTTATACATACGTTAGGAACAAGAGGGTTCTTAGGGAAAGAATCGGACCTCTCAGGGACAAAGGAGGAGAATTATGCTTAGAACCAAAGGAAGTAGGTGAGACCCTAAACAAATACTTTGCATCAGTATTCACAAAGGAGAGGGATATGTTGACTGGGAGTGTCTCAGAGAGATGTGTTAACCCGTTAGAAAAAATCTCAATTACAAGGGAGGAAGTGTTAGGTTTTTTAGGAAACATTAAGACAGACAAATCCCCAGGGCCGGATGGCTTCTATCCTAGACTCCTCAGGGAGGCAAGAGATGAAATTGCTGGGCCTCTAACAGAAATCTTTGTCTCTTCACTGGACACAGGTGAGGTCAGTAAGAAGTTTAACAACACCAGGTTAAAGTCCAACAGGTTTATTTGGTAGCAAAAGCCACACAAGCTTTCGGAGCTCTAAGCCCCTTCTTCAGGTGAGTGGGAATTCTGTTCACAAACAGAGCTTATAAAGACACAGACTCAATTTACATGAATAATGGTTGGAATGCGAATACTTGTGAAAAGGTATTCGCATTCCAACCATTATTCATGAAAATTGAGTCTGTGTCTTTATAAGCTCTGTTTGTGAACAGAATTCCCACTCACCTGAAGAAGGGGCTTAGAGCTCCGAAAGCTTGTGTGGCTTTTGCTACCAAATAAACCTGTTGGACTTTAACCTGGTGTTGTTAAACTTCTTACTGTGTTTACCCCAGTCCAACGCCGGCATCTCCACATCATGATAGGTGAGGTCCCAGAGGATTGGAGGATAGCAAATGTGGTCCCGTTATTTAAGAAGGGTAACAAGGATAACCCGGGTTATTATAGGCCGGTGAGCTTGACGTCCGTGGTAGGGAAGTTCTTGGAGAAGATTCTTAGAGATAGGATATATGCGCATTTAGAACTGAATAATCTCATTAGCGATAGACAGCATGGTTTTGTACGAGGGAGGTCATGCCTCACAAATTTGGTTGAGTTTTTTGAGGAGGTGACAAAAACGATTGACGAAGGAAGGGCCGTGGATGTGGTCTATATGGATTTTAGTAAAGCGTTTAACAAGGTCCCTCATGGCAGGCTGGTGCAAAAGGTTAAATCTCACGGGATAAAAGGTGAGCTAGCTAGATGGGTGGAGAACTGGCTTAGCCATAGAAGACAGAGGGTAGCAGTGGAGGAGTCTTTTTCCGGTTGGAGGTCTGTGACTAGTGGTGTTCCACAGGGCTCTGTACTGGGACCTCTGCTGTTTGTGATATATATAAATGATTTGGAGGAAGATGTAACTGGTGTGATCAGTAAGTTTGCGGACGACACGAAGATTGCTGGAGTTGCGGATAGTGATGAACATTGTTAGAGAATACAGCAGGATATAGATAGGCTGGAACATTGGGCGGAGAAATGGCAGATGGAATTTAATCCAGATAAATGCAAAGTGATGCATTTTGGTAGATCTAATGTAAGGGGGAGCTATACAATAAATGGCAGAACCATCAGGAGTATAGACACACTGAGGGACCTGGGTGTACAAGTCCACAGATCCTTAAAGGTGGCAGCACAGGTGGAGAGGGTGGTCAAGAAGGCATATGGCATGCTTGCCTTTATTGGGCGGGGCATAGAATATAAAAGTTGGCATATGATGTTGCAGCTGTATAGAACGATGGTTAGGCCACATTTGGAATACTGCGTCCAGTTCTGGTCGCCACACTACCAGAAGGACGTGGAGGCTTTGGAGAGAGTACAGAGAAGGTTTACCAGGATGTTGCCTGGTAAACCAGGATTTAGAGGGTCTTAGCTATGAGGAGAGATTAGGTAAACTGGGGTTGTTCTCCTTGGAAAGACGGAGGATGAGGGGGCGACCTAATAGAGGTGTATAAAATTATGAAGGGCATAGATAGGGTGAACAGTGGGAAGCTTTTTCCCAGGTCGGAGGTGATGAACACAATGGGTCACGGGTTCAAGGTGAGGGGGGCAAGGTTCAACACAGATGTCAGGGGGACGTATTTTACACAGAGGGTGGTGGGGGCCTGGAGTGCACTGCCAAGCAAGGTGATTGAGGCGGACACGCTGGGATCGTTTAAGACTTATCTAGATAGCCACATGGACAGACTGGGAATAGAGGGATACAAAAGAATGGTCTAGTGGGCACATGAGCGGCGCAGGCTTGGAGAGTCGATGGGCCTGTTCCTGTGCTGTATTGTTCTTTGTTCTTTGAAAATCAATTGCTAATTTGTTAACACCAGCCGGGTGATGATACAGCTCTCTTCAGTGCCTTAGAAACAGAGGTAGATCATTCAGTACCCCCTGACTCAAGCTCCATCATTTAAGGAAATTGGGGCTGATCTGTATCTCTGTTCCACCTACCCACCTTGTTCCAGGTCCCTCGGTATCCGTACCCAGCAAAATCTATCAATCTTAAACAGAAATATGGGGCTAGATTTTCCAGTCCCAGGGGATTAGCTGCCTTTCCAAGTTTTCCGTTCCTGCCTGCGCCGGTTCCTGCCACGGGATGGGTGGACTGGAAAATCCCAGCCATGAATTTCTTCCAAACTTGTCAATGTTAGTGTTTATATTCCACACTCTTCATTGGTGGGATGTGGGATTCGCCAGCATTTGTTGCCCGTGGCTAATTGCCCTGAACTGAGTGGCTTGCTGGGCCATTTCAGAGGACATTTAAGAGTCAGCCACATTGCTGTGGATCTGGAGTCACATGTAGGCCACATTTTCTTCCCGAAAGGACATTTTCACAACAATCACTGATAGTTGTCATGGTCACCATCACTGAGATTAGCTTTATCTTCCAGATGTATTAATTGAATTTGCTGCTGTGGTGGGATATGAACTTATGTACTCAGAGCATTAGCCTGGGCCTCAAAATTACTACTAATCCAGTGACATTTCTATTTCAATGGTTAACACTAGACTTTCAATTCCAGAATTTCTTTTCGTTGAATTCAAATTTCTGCATCTGCCGTGGTGAGATTTGAATCCAGGTCCCCAGAGCATTACCCTGAGTTTCTGGATTACTGGTCCAGTGCTACAACCACTGTCTCCCCCACTTATCATGTGTCAGTTGGTTGGTGTCAATCCATGTATCTATGATGCTGGGGGTTGGGAGTCCCGGTGGAGGGATTGTACTAAAGGGTGTCGTCCTAATTCGGGCTATAGGCTTCCCTCAAGTTAAGTTCTCTCATCAATGACAGGGAACAAGCTCTGAACAGGGGCAGTTCAGACTGCCAGCTCCCTTTACCTGTCAGCCAATGAGGAAGGTACAATGTGTTGGGCAAGTGTTTTTTCAAAGGAACACACACACACGAAACCCAAACCTAAGTTGAGAGTTCCTGGCTTGGTGGCAGGTACAGTTTTGAGTATTGCATGCAGCCACCTCCCATTCCACTTGTTCCATTCTGCACAAACGGCACAGTTTGATTTCCTTACAGTCGAGTAAGTGGAAGTGGAATGTGACCAAATGCCTAGACTTCCAGCTTAGAACCATAGAAAAGCTATGGTGCAGAATGAGGCCACTCAGCCATTGTGTATGCGCCACCCAAAAAATAGAAAAAAGAAACTCATTCTAATCGCACAATCCAGCACTGGTCTGTAGCCTTGCAGGTTGCAGCTCTTCAGGTGCAGATCCAGGTACCATTTAAATGAGTTGAGTGTTCCGGCCTCGACCACCAACTTAGGCAGTCAGTTCCAGATGGCCACCACCCTCTGGGTGAAAACGCTTTTCCTCATGTGTCCTCTAATCCTTCTACCTATCACCTTAAATCCCTCTGTCTTTATGTCCAAGCCATCTTTGTCAATCTCTCCTTTGCTCCGATGTATCCTATTCTGCCCCACCTCCTCCACCCCCTCTCCTACTGTATAATTCATTACATTTCTACCATGCTTCAGTTCTGTAGAAAGGTCACTGGGGGAGTGGAGCCTGAGCCCTGTCATCCCTCCCATCTGCCCCACTCCCATTGTGACCACACCCATGGACATTGGGATCCCACCACCACCATGGACATCGGGATACCTCCCCCCCCCCACCACCATGAGCATTGGACACCCCCCCCCCCCCCCCCCCCCCCCACAGACATCGGGACCCACCTCATCAATTGTTCTCCCCCCGCCAGATTTTTCTCCCATCCCGATCGTCCCCCGGCAGTGTTTCCCCTTTCCCTCCCACCCCTGCAGAGTTCCCATTTCCTACACCCTGTTATAGCTGCACCCCATCAGGCTTCGCTCCCCCCCCTCCACTCAGACCCTACCCCCTTGGCACTTCCCCTGCCAGGGTGCCCAGTTGGCAGTGCCAGGGTGCCAGGCAGTCACTGCCAGTGTGCCAGCTGGGCAGTGCCAGGGTGCTGGGCTGGCACTGCCCCATGGGCACTGACTGGCCCTGCGCAGCCATCACATCTGGTGTCCACCGGTGGAGACAGCTGTGATTCTCACCGGGAGAACCTCGACCAGCCAGGTGGTTAAGGTAATTGAGCCTGGATGATAGCGTCCTGGACTCGTTAATGACATACTAAACATGCCATTAATATTTAAATCAGCTTCATGCGCAGCCCAATTTCACTGGCAGAACAGGACCGGTACAATCGGGGGAGGTGAGAAACCAGGCACGTTTCTGATTTTTCGCCCCTCACCCAATCTTACCACCTCGTCGGGCCGAGATTGTAAGATTGCACCCTCTTGTTTCTCGCTCCATGGATGCTGCCAGACCCCACTGAGTTAATCCAGAAATTTCTGTTTCTGTTACCTTAAATCTATGTCGTCTGGTAGTTGACCCCTCAGCTGGGGGAAACAAGTCTTTGAAGTCTAGGTGGGTCCCGATGTCAGTCTGTCTTGGCCCCTCATCACTTTGTAGACCTCAATTAGGTCACCCAGTAGCCTCCTCTGTTCTATGGAAATCAACCCTAGCCTATCCAATCTCTCCTCATTAGCTGCAATTTTCGAGGCCTGGCAACATTCTTGTAAATCTCCTCTGCTTTCTCTCCAGTGCAATTATATCATTCTTGTAATATGGTGACCAGACTGTACACAAAACTCCAGCTGTGGCCTAAGCAGCATTTGTACAGTTTCAGCATTACATCCCTGCTTTTGTATTCAATACCTTGCCTGAAAAGGAAGGAAGGTCAGATATTTTTAAAATTTCCTATTTCTTTGGCGTGCGTTCTCGTTCTTTATCATGGGTCTCAACGATGAGGCAGTTTCTAATCAACAGCCCAGTCCAGACTCTGTCCCCAGATCATAGTTCCAAAAATGTTTTGTTTTGTCGAGTGGCTGCTCCTTCAAACCTGGTAACAATGCATACTGGGATTGATGATTGCAGAGGCCAACTGATTGGCAAATTCATAGGGGCTAGATTCCCCAACCTCGCCTGCAGCTGAGATTCTCCAGTCCCGCTGCATGAACGGAGATTTGGCTGAGCAGTCCTCCCTGGCAGCAGCGGAGTGGCATAAATGGCCAGAGGCTTCCGGCCAAGGGCCAGAATTTTCCAGCCCTTCCTCATGGCTGGATCTTCTGGTCCTGGCAAATCTGATCCCCCTACCCGCACCCCCCCCCCCCCCCCCCCGCCTTTTCCTCCCACCTCTCCCACAGAGGGGTCTCCAGCGAACCATGCAAATTATCAATGACTTCAGCTGGACTGGAAGATCCCACCAGCGGTCAATAGCTCACCCATGATCAGCTGGAGCGGGGCTGGAAAATTCCAGCCAAGTTAAAATAGTTAGCCCCACAAGTCAGTTGAAATTGCAAAAAAATGTGATATATATATAAATATAAAAGTTATCTCAACAGATTAGCTCAATGTTAAATTTAACTTTGTTAACTCGAGTACAATTCACTGTTAATTATGTTTCCCCAATGGACATCCCGAGACATCCCGGGACATCTCGGGATGTCCCGAGGCATGGTACATTGGGGAAACCATGCAGACGCTACGACAACGGATGAATGAACACTGCTTGACAATCCCCAGGCAAGACTGTTCTCTTCCTGTGGGGATGCACTTCAGCGGTCACGGGCATTCAGCCTCTGATCTTTGGGTAAGCGTTCTCCAAGGTGGCCTTCACGACACACGACAGCGCAGAGTCGCTGAGCAGAAACTGATAGCCAAGTTCCGCACACATGAGGACGGCCTAAACCGGGATGTTGGATTCATGTCACATTATCAGTAACCCCCACAGCTTGCCTCCTGGACTTGCTGGCTGTCCTGTCTGGAGACAATACACATCTCTTTAACCTGTGCTTAATGCTCCACTCACATTGTCTGTATCTTTAAGATCTGGTTGGCTGTAGGGATTCGCATTCTAATCAGTATTCTGTAACTTGAATTTGTGTCTCTGTGCCCTGTTTGAGAGCAGATTTCCACTCCATCTGACAAAGGAGCAGCGCCCCGAAAGCTAATGGTATTTGCTACCAAATAAACCTGTTGGACTTTAACCTGGTGTTGTTAAAACTCTTACTGTGTTCACCCCAGTCCAACGCCGGCATCTCCACACGTGATAATAACCAGGTGATCTGTCTTTGTGATAAATATTGACCAAAACCCAGAGAAAGTTCCACTGCTATTCTTCCAAAGAGTCCAGCTGAGAAAGAAGACATTGCCTCAGTGTAACATTTCATCTGAAAGACAGCATCTTCAACAGTGCTGCACTGCAATGTCAGCCTGGATTACATTCTCAAATCACTGGGGTAAAAGTTTAAACCCTCAACCTCTTGTGTCAGAGGCAGCAGTGCTCCTACCATGGCTACAGCTGATACTGAAAACAAGGGTGTCTGAAAGAGTAAGATAAATTGCAGTTCCAATTAAATTTGTTTCATAAAGTGAGTGGTTTGGGTCTGGAAGGCACTGCCTGGAAGTGTGGTGGAGGCAGGGCATTAGATGATTACTTCACTAGAAGGGGTAGACAGTGGCCCAGTGGTGTTGACACTGGACTAGTAATCCAGAGTCCCAGAGTAATGTTCTGGGGACCCAGGTTCAAATCCCACCACGGCAGATGATGAAATTTGAACTCAATAAAAATCTGGTATTAAAAGTCCATGCATGACCATGAAACCAATATTAATTGTCGTAAAATCTGGTTCACTACTGGCCTTTAGGGAAGGAAATCTGTCATTTCTTACCTGGTCTGGCTTACATGTGACTCCAGACCAGCAGCAATGTGGTTGATTCTCAAATGCCCACTGAAATGGAGGGCAGTTAGGGATGGGTAATAGATGTTGACTCAGCCAGCAACTCCCACATCCGGTGAACAAGTAAAAAAAAACTGTGCAGAGGTACGGGATAAAGGTAGGGGAATGGCACTAAGTCATGATGCCTATTTGGTGAGCCAGTGCAAACACAATGGGCCAAATGGCCTCCTGTGCTGTAACAATTCTGTGATTCTGAAGGAAGATTGCCAGCCTGGATTTATTAATTCTCTTGCACTCATAACTGAGACTTGTATCTCAAGGAGGGAATGGCCACCCAGCTATATGGTAGGGGTTAACTTGCTCTCTGCCAGTATCCAATCTATGAGCCGAACAGGTTCACAGTGAATTAACAACCTGCTCTTCCATTAGCCTACAGACCAATTTCAGCTCCACACAGTTAAAACTCATGCACTGAGAGCAGGCTGAGAGAGAAAAAGGGACATAATCGAAGGTGAGAATGTCAAGAAATAAAGGTAACCACCACCACCAGTGAGCTAGTTTGAGCAAGTTGGAGCAATGCTGCTTCAGAGGCTCAGTCATCGACATTACTGCTCAGGTTCCACATGCCGTACGCCACCAGTAAATCGATCTCAGCCAGCACAGTGGGAAAGATGCTGCAGTCAGCTCAGTTCGGGTACCTGGGTTTATTGAGGATGTGCACAGGGGCAGGACTGTGAAAGGAAAATTGAAAGGAACTACAGATTCCTTCAGCATCCCCTACCCGATGCTTTTGCTTGGATCTCCCTGACAATAACAGGTACGTTATCGTGGCTAATCCATTTAACCTGCACATCTTTGAAGTGTGAGAGGAAACTGGAGCACCCGGAAGATCCCACGCAGACACGGGGCGAACTGAACTCAGCAGTGATGCCTCTGGGGAGGTGACGGTCTAGTGGTATTATCGCTAGAGTATTAATCCAGAAACTCAGCTAATGTTCTGGGGGACTCTGGTTCGAATCCCACCACGGCAGATGGTGGAATTTGAATTCAAAAAAAAATATCTGGAATTAAGAATCTACTGATGACCATTGTCGATTGTCGGAAAAACCCATCTGGTTCACTAAGGTCCTCTAGGAAGGAAATCTGCCATCCTTACTCATTCTGGCCTACATGTGATTCCAGAGCCACATCAATGTGGTTGACTCTCAACTACCCTCTGAAAAAGCCTAACAAGCCACTCAGTTGTATCAGTCTCAAGAAGGCAGTTCACCACCACCTTCTCAAGAGCATCTAGGGATAAGAATAAATGCTGGCCTAGCCAGCAACGCCCATGTTCCACGAATGAATAAAAAAGATCATAGAATCCCTACAGTGCAGAAGGAGGCCATTCGGCCCATCGAGCCTGCACCAACCACAGTCCCACCCAGGCCTTATCCCTGTAACCCCATGTATTTTCCTTGCTAACCTGACACTAAGGGGCAATTTAGCATGGACAGTCAACTTAACCTGCACACCTTTGAACTGTGGGAGAAAACCAGAGCACTCGGAGGAAACCCACAGGGAGAACTTGCAAACTCCACAAAGACAGTTACCTGAGGCCGGAATTGAGCATGGGTCACTGCTGTGAGCACAGTAAGAAGTCTCACAACACCAGGTTAAAGTCCAACAGGTTTATTTGGTAGCAAATACCATAAGCTTTCGGAGCAATGCTCCTTCGTCAGATGGAGTGGTCTCTGTTCTCAAACAGAGCACAGACACAGAAATCAAATTACAGAATACTGATTAGAATGCAAATCTCTACAGCCAGCCAGGTCTTAAATGTACAGACAATGTGGGTGGAGGGAGCATTCAACACAGGTTAAAGAGATGTGTATTGTCTGCAGACAGTACAGCTTGTGAAATTGTGCAAGTCCAGGAGGCAAGCTGTGGGGGTTACTGATAACGTGACATAAATCCAACATCCCAGTTTAGACCGTCCTCATGTGTGCGGAACTTGGCTATCAGTTTCTGCTCAGTGACTCTGCGCTGTCGTTTGTCGTGAAGGCCGCCTTGGAGAACGCTTACCTGAAGATCCAAGGCTGAATGCCCGTGACTGCTGAAGTGCTCCCCCACAGGAAGAGAACAGTCTTGCCTGGTGATTGTCCTGGCTGGCTGTAGAGGTTTGCATTCTAATCAGTATTCTGTAATTTGATTTCTGTGTCTGTGCCCTGTTTGAGTGTGGAGATGCCGGCGTTGGACTGGGGTAAACACAGTAAGAAGTTTAACAACACCAGGTTAAAGTCCAACAGGTTTATTTGGTAGCAAAAGCCACAGTGTGGCTTTTGCTACCAAATAAACCTGTTGGACTTTAACCTGGTGTTGTTAAACTTCTTACCCTGTTTGAGAACAGAGACCACTCCATCTGACGAAGAAGCATTGCTCCGAAAGCTTATGGTATTTGCTACCAAATAAACCTGTTGGACTTTAACCTGGTGTTGTGAGACTTCTTACTGTGCTTACCCCAGTCCAACGCTGGCATCTCCACATCATCACTGCTGTGAGGCAGCAGTGCTAACCACTGTGCCACCCATGATGGAATATCTCACTGACACTCATAAATTTAAGCTTTGATGTGAAGATTGCATCTTGTGTGAGGACAGTTGGGATGCTTTGGAACTCTATCCCAGTCTGATTTGGCAAGATGTGTGGTTGGAAGAGGGAACTATTTAGACAGGCAGTGGGAGAACCTACATTGCTATATTTCTATCCATCCTCTATATTTCAGAGCAACGTTCAACATCCATTCTCAATTGAGTTGGACGCTGAACACTTTTTTTCATAATTCAATTATTTGTTACCCCCCCCCCCCCCCACAATTTTTAATTATTTCCTGATTGGCATGCTGAAGGGCACAGCTTTAAACAGGCGAGCAAAACTAAAAATGTTTTTTGCGTAAAGTGATTGATTAACCTTCAAGTCAGTCTGACCTCTGGCTGACTTATGCAAAACACAGGCGCTTCCTCTAAGTGCTGTGAAACTGGCACCTTCAAACGCCATGTGTGGCACAACAAATTAACCACTATCTCCCGTGATGTGTTTGTTCTTACAGAGAGAGCTCACAAGTCGTTCACATTCAGCAGATGTCTGCGCGAAGATTTCGACAGGTTTTAGGCTCCAGTATCTTCCCAATCTCTGGCAAGGCAACACATGGCATTCTTGCTTCAAAACCTGTTGGCACAGAAGACTGGCAAAATCCTGGCATTGCTATTAGCAGCTGCGTGTTTCGTACAGCTTGTGATGAACGGTTCTATCAGCCAGGAGAGCTGGACGGAGAAAAAATATACAAAGATTCCAGAGCCTACCGTCGTGTTGGTTTGGCATTGGCCATTTCATACAGAATTCACTCCGAGAGAAGACGTTTGCCTGAAGTTACATGCAATTGACAACTGCATTCTCACGCGCAACAGGTCCATGTTTGATGGTGCGGATGTGGTAGTGTTCCACCATAGGGAGCTCCAAACCAATCGCTCCAGCCTGCCACAGCAGACAAGACCTCCCAACCAGAAGTGGCTCTGGGTATCCATGGAGTCACCCACTAACACAAAAAGGATTCATCAATACAATGGCTGCTTCAATTGGACCATGACCTACAAGGCTGACTCTGACATCTTTCTCCCTTATGGGGCCCTCAAAAAAAATGACCAGCCATCTAATTTCTCCATTCCAAAGAAATCTGGCCTTTTGACGTGGGTGGTCAGTAATTACCGCAGAACTAGTCTGAGGGCAAAGGTGCATGCCAATCTATCGAAGCACATTGATATACAAATGTATGGAAGGGCAGCTGGAACATTCCTCCCGAGTGAAAGGCTACTGCCGACCATCTCCCGCTACGCCTTTTACCTGGCTTTCGAAAACTCCATACACAAAGACTACATTACGGAGAAGATTTGGAGAAATGCTTTCATTGCAGGGTCTGTCCCGGTGGTACTGGGACCTCCGCGGGAAAACTACGAACGGTTTGTCCCACCAGATTCCTTCATTCACGTGAATGACTTTGCCTCTACGGAAGAACTGGCCAGTTTCCTGACTGCCCTATCGACGAATAGAACTCGATACGAGCAGTATTTCAACTGGAGGAAAACGTACACGGTCAAGATCTCCACAGAATGGACAGAGAGGTTGTGTAACATTTGCACTAAATTTCATGAACTTCCTCAGCAAAAAATATATCATAATTTACATTCTTGGTTTCATCAGCAGTGATTTGATCTTAATATCTACCTCATTGAAAAACATGTTAGTTGTTTAAATCGTATAGATATATATAAAGCACAATTAATGTTGTTATTCTGAAATGTCACTATTTTGATATTTTAGTTCATTACCTCCTGTTGATTAAGCAGGAATCTCTCAAGACTGTTCTCCTTGGAAGGAGATTTACTGGAAGGGTTGCAGGATTGAGGAATTTTAGTGAGTGGAGAATTTGTGACTGTTCGCCTCGGAGCGGAAAGGGTTAAGTGGAAGATTTTACAGACATGCTCAAAATTATATGTGGCTTTGGTAAGGTCAGGTCAGCAGGAATAGTTTCACTTAGCACAAAGGTCAGAAAAGGGATACAGATTTAAGATAATTGACTAAAGAACCGATGGAGATGAGGAGAAAGTGTTCTTTTTATGGAGTGAGTGTGTTACGATCTGGAACGCCCTGTCTGAAAGAGCAGTGGAAGTAGGTTTAACAATAACTTCCTCAAAAGAGGAAATGTCCCTTTAAATTACAGGGGTGGAGAAAAGAGTAGACAGGACTAATAACTCTCTCAAAGAGCCAGGCTGGTCAAAATGGGTCAAACGTTTTGCAAGATTCGATTAGTCTAACGAGAACTCACTGCTTGGCAATTGAACGACCAAATGCTGGAATTTACATAGGGCTTTGGGCAGCATTTAAAAGGTGGAGATCCTTCCAGTGAATCCGTTTCCCACCTCAGAAACTGATGCAAATTCAATGCTGGGTGAAGCAGGTAGCATATAAATGTTTGTTATCAATTGTATATCAGCCAGGCTTTTTCCTGAAAAGTGCTCGTGGCTGGATTAGACCGAGTTGTCACGACCTCCCACCCGACCACAAAAAAGTTTAAGCAACCTGACTGCACTCAGAATGAAAGCTCGGGCTTGACAAATGTGTGAAACTGCCGGATGTTAACGCCCAATGTGGAACGAGACCTCAATGTGAATCAGCACTTGCAGGTGACAGAACGGGAGAAACATTACGAGGAAAGGCTGGGGAATGGATGATTCTCTTTCAGGAAGTGGGTGACATTGAAATCCTGCTTTAGAATAAGAAGGTGTGAAAGATAACAATGGCATTGTTCTCACTTCATCTGTCTTAATACAATACTGTCTTCAAATGTCATATCATCACCATATCAAAGCATTAACAGATCCCCATATAATCAACATTTACAATAATTAAAATCTCACTGGTTAATATAACTGGAGAAATGTAACAAATTCTAATGCTGGCTGTGCTAAAGCAGTTTTTGCAATAACATGCTTAAATTAATATAGATATTTGCATATTATGTAATTCAGAACTGACCCTGTAAATTACTCTGGTCAATGGAGACAGAGTTACTTTACAAACTTGAACCTGTATTCGGTGTTTTCTGCAACTTTTTTTCTTTAAAGGTGCAAATGAAAATGTATGAACATATACTTTTGGTGCTTGTTAGATTTTCTTATCTGGGCTGGGATGTTTTGAAAGAATGTCCAAGGAAACCCTCCCTCTTATCTCTGATTTGGCTTTGAAATGAAACCAACTTGGCAGCATCAAGTCTCCTCTTTGGCCATGGATTTATGGAGGGTAGATTTTCCGAAACAGAGGGAACTTTCCCCTCCCGCCTGCCACAGGAATCATAGCAGCGGGACACGGACCATGCAAAGGTCCGTTGATCTTGGGCGGCATTTTCCATCACTGGGGCGAGCGCGACCGGAAAATCCTGATCCTCTGTTAACTAGCAGGTGAAGATTGAGAGCACACTGGCCTCTGCGCAAGAACTCACATTGAGACCTCCTGTCCGCATTGGGGGATAGAGTCATAGTTTACAGCACAGCAACATGCCCTTTGGCCCATCGTGTCTGTGCCAGTAATTAGACACCTCTCTATTCTAATCCCATTTTCAAGCCCTTGGTCTGTGGCCTTGTATGCTAAGGCTTTTCAAGTGCTCACCTGAAAGCTTTGGTTCCCGCCTCTACCACCATTTCAGGCAGTGAGTTCCAGATTCCCACCACCCTCCGGGTGAAAAGGATTTCCCTCAAATCCTCTTTGGTTTATCCGCTTATCCTGTTTATCTCATCTACCCCGGGGTCTGCTGGCGTGAATGTCTACAAGTTCAATGCCAGTCATGTTGCACAGTCTCAAGAGAGGGATAACAAGAATGGGGGGGAATGAAAGCTTCTCGATGGGGTTAATACTTTCCTGATACTTGGGCTCAAGGCACTCGATTGAGGCAGGGTCGAGGAGGATTTACTCAGCTACTAGCTGCTAACGTATCTGACCTAGGAGCTCTTGGCACTAATCAAAATGGGAAAGTGGCCCTTTTCCCTGTTGGCATTCCCTGCTAATTTAATGAGTACAACATAGTCACTTTTCAAAGAATTCTAAACTACAAGATGTATGAGGGGTCAATTTCCCCCGAGTGTTTCCCAGTGACGAATGTCCTTCGCAGCATGTGCGTGTCAGGACATCACTGACCTCAACCCTTGACCTCGAATTCATTCCTTTGACTGTCACTGCCATCATGAATGGTCCCACCTCCCCCACACAACCAATGATAGATGCGCTATCCTGTGCAGTGCTGATCTACACAGAATAGGAAGGCTCCACCATCTGCTGATCTGAGTCACCATTGAAATGCTATAATTAGCCATGGGCCTCTTGAGATAGAGAAGTGAGGTTGACTAAAAAAAAACAAAGCAGCCAATATAACTGCTCCCACTGTTACCACACTACCATCCTCACCGTGCCACGTAACCCAACTCCGCTCCACCGCCCCCTCCTTGCCATGCTACAGAAACATATGGACCAGGGAGAAACCAGGGTATGAGTTGAGAATGAAGTCCACACCATGGTCAATACTCATAGGAACAGGAGTAGGCCCTGACCTGTAACTTATTCCAATTTCTCCACCTTTCCATAACTCTTAATATCCTTGTCTGACAAAAGATCATCAACCTCAGATTTGTAATTGGCTCCCTGCTTCGACAGTGTTTAAGGTAGAGAATCCCCCCTTTGTACAAAGAGGTGGTTCCTTCTGGAGTTTACCTCTGAATGGTCTACCACATAAATATTGTGGCTACCAGAACAGGTCAAAGGCTAGGAACCCTGCAGCCAATCACTCACTTCCTGACTCCCCAAAGCCTGTCCACCATCTACAAGGCACAAGTCAGGTGTTTGATGGAACACTCTCCACTTGCTTGGGTGCTCCAACAACACTCAACACTCACCATCCAGGACAAAGCAGCCCACTTGACTGCTACCCCTTCCACAAACATTCATTTCTTCCACCAACGCACCGTAGCAGCCGTGCGTACCATCTACAAGATTCACTGCAGGAACTCACCAAGGCTCCTGAGGCAGCACCTTCCAAAGCCATGACCGCTGCCATTTAGAAGGACAAGGGCAGAAGATACATGGGAATACCATCACCTGGATGTTCCCCTCCAAGTCATCACCATCCTGACTTGGAAATATATCGTCGTTCATTCACTGTAGCTTGGTCAAAATCCTGGAACTCCTTCCCTAACAATACGTGGGTGTACCTGCACCTCAGGGACTGCAGCAGTTCAAGAAGGCAGCTCACCACCATCTTCTCAAGGGCAATTAGGGATGGGCAATAAATGCTGGCTTAGCCAGCGATGCCCACATCCCATAAATTAATAAAAAATCTTTTGCCTCCCTGACCAGAGGAAATCGTTTCTCCCTTCCATACTGAGAAGAATAGATTCTGTAACCTGTCCCCAGAATTTTTCACTTGTAATTAACCCCAGTATCATTTATGGGGAATGCCCACTTGGTCAGTGTACCTACCGACACTCAGCATCCATGGTTCCCATGTCCCACCACCCTCCGCGGCAACAAATGCTCATCATTCATGGCCCAGCATCTAGACCTGCACCTATGCTCCAGCACCCATAGTCCAGCACCCAGGGTCCAGCACCCAGGGTCCAGCACCCATAGCCCAGCAATTTTTCCTATCAGCAAAACTGGGGAGTTTAAACACAGAATCCAATGCTATTGCTGATCACTTTTCAGAGTCTGCTGATATGGAGGGAAGTTTCTGAGTTTGTATTACTCGTGATAAATCTGGTGTTTGCCAGCGCATGTCGGAGGATCAGTGATTGGTGCTCACTATTTTGTGTTACACACGGGTGGCATCTCTCACCGACGCATTGGGAATGATTTTGTCTATGTTTGTGGTGCAATTATTTCACTCAGTGCTAAATATCTTGTTTAGGATGAAAGTTGTAATTAAAAAAACACATATAAATAAATATACAAATGATATATTTGGAAGAGTACTTACTGATCATGTTTATTTTGGTGTTAACTCAATAGTGCACAACATGCATGTGGAGTCAGATAATAATCTCTCCCCTTGGTTGGCATTCATTCTCTCTCTCCCTCGTTCCACAGTACTCATTGCTCTGGTACGGACACCTTAAGAAGTCTCACAACACCAGGTTAAAGTTCAACAGGTTTATTTGGCAGGACAAGCTTTCGGAGTCTCAGGCTTCTTCATCAGGTGAGTGAAGAGTTGTTGCACTCACCTGATGAAGGAGCTTGAGACTCCGAAAGCTTGTGCTGCCAAATGAACCTGTTGGGCTTTAACCTGGTGTTGTGAGACTTCTTACTGTGTTTACCCCAGTCCAATGCCAGCATCTCCACATCATAGATACCTCACATGTCTCCCACACACCAGACGGTGGTGGCACAGTGGTAAGCACTGCTGCCTCTCAGCTTCAGAGTCCCGTGTTCAATTCCAGCATCGGGTGACGTCTCTGAAGTTTGCACGTATTCCCTGTGTCTCCAGGTGCTCCGGTTTCCTCCCACACTCCAAAGATATGGAGGTTAGGTGGATTGGCCCTTAGTGCCCCAAGATGTGTAGGCTAAATGGATTAACCATGGTAAATGTTTGGGGTTACAGGCATAGGGCGGGGGAGAAGCCTGGGTAAGATACTCTGTCACAGCGCCAAATGGCCTCTTCTGCACTGTAGAGATTCTATGATTCAATGAGACCATTTTTCATGTGTCAACGGACATGATGAAAGCCGGCTGTTCAACCTCAGGGAGCATCGGAGTTGGGCCCCCTGTTGTCCTCGCCGAGAGGGCCATGTTTATGATGTAGCTGACTTCCTCGGAGGTACAGTATTGGGACAGAGTAGAGGAAGCCCGATAGCTAATCCCCGAGACTGCAGACTCTGGGGTTGCCTGAATTGGAAATTGATGCAGTCCCCAGGTGTTTCCAAACCTCATCTTAAAGACCAGAAAACTCAATTATTTTAAAAAATGGATAACTGCTGCTTGAAGTGTAAACATAACATTGACACTAGCCACTTCTAACACTCACAAGTAGAATACGTTTATGTGAGGGAGCCATCTTGGAAATTGTGTTCTGTTTGCTGTTTGCAAGGAGCGTTTTTCAGGAAATCTCAGACCGAGCTCATGACTTTCATAGGTGGATTTCCTGAAATGTGTTTCCCTCTGCGGCTGCCAGATCACAGAATCACCCCTCCCGGCATTCACTGCTTCCATAGCAACCCATCCACCACAACAAAACCCACTTGCAAATGAAACACTTCCCAAACTGACCACCCAACCTAACATTCAAAATGGTTATTAAGCATAAATCAACCATAACCGGCATTCCACTTGTGCGGTAGCCAGCATGTGATTTTAACATGCATCTCCCACTCAGAATGGGGTGTCACAGGGATTAAAGCTAGGCTGAGTGGATTTTCCATCCTGAGATTGTCAAGTAGGCCAAGGGTCCCACTAAAAGCAGATGGAGCAACTTCATGACGTTCAAATGTCAAGGCCTGATAACACCGTGGCACCACACTGCAGCAGAACCACTGTACAGACACACTGGTCAGGGGAAGCCACGGTAAGTTTAAAAAATACTTCTGTTCCAACTCTGATCCTGTTGACATCTGTGCAGTCTCTTGATTGCTTCCACGTTGACTCCCAGCAACTAGCACATAGCTGGGAATGAACTGCTGGAGGAAGTGGTTGAGGCAGGGACATTGACAACATTTAAAAGGCATTTGGACAGATACATGGATAGGAAAGGATTAGAGGGATATGGGCTAAATGCAGACAAATGCGTTTAGCTTAGATGGGCATTTTGGTCGGCATGGACTGAAGAGCCTGTCTCCGTGCTGTAGATTCTACGATTCCCGCCATGAAATAGCCGCTTCCATTCCATTGGCCTGGTAGAGGATCCGATCAGATAGGTGGGATTCTGGAATCTTCCATTTCACTGAGCCATGATCTCTATGACCCACGGCCATCCCAGTGCGTCACTGTTTTGGGGCTCACCTGCTCCGTTCCCACCATCTCCCCTCCTTATTACTCTCAGCAGGTGATATTGTGATTGGGTGTGATGTTAAATTTGCCGATGACTCAAAGGAAGGTAGGAAAATAAATTGTGAAAATAACCAGGATGTAAGGAGGCTGCAAATGGTTAATTGCGTGGGCGAACATGGTAGATGAAGTATCATGTGTAAAAATGGGAACTTGTCGACTTTGGCAGGAAGAATAGAAAAGCAGTAGATGATTTAAAAGGAGAGATTTGCAAAACTCTGGTGCAGAGGGATCTGGGTGTCCTGTTGTTGATGCAATAGGTTAGCATGAAGGTATAGAAAGTGACTCGGAAAGCAAATGGAATGTTATTTATTGCAAGGGGAATGGGATATAAAAGAAGGTATTCTTACCATAATTGTACAGGGCATTGGTGAGACCACATCGAGGGTACTGTGTACAGTTTTGGCCACCTATGTAAGAAAGGATATAATTGTATGGGAAACAGTTCAGAGAAGGTCAGCTGGGATGGGGGGTGTGTGGGGATGCTATCTTACCAGGAAAGATTGGACAGGTTGGACCTGTATTCATTAGAGTTTAGAAAAATGAGAGAAGATCTTATTGAAACTTAAGGTTCCTGGTGGGGGTCTTGACAGGGTGGGTGCTGAAAGGATATTTCCCTTTGTGGAAGAGAACAGAACTAAGGGACACAGTTTAAAAAATAAGGAGACTCCTATTTAAGATAGAGATGAAGAGAATTTCTTCCTCTCAGGGTCATATTGAGCTCACTTCCCCAGAGCACACTGGAGACAGCGTCATTGAACATTGCAAAGCAGAGGCAGGTAGATTCCTGACTAAGAAGGAGGTCGAAGGTTATCAAGGGTAGGCAGGATAGTGACATAGAGGCCACGATCAGATCAGCTATGGTCTTATCCAATGGCGGAGTAGACTCAGGGCAAATGACCTCCTTCTGTTCCTAATTCATATGTTTGTATGATATATTAAGTTTATAGACTCGTACAGCACAGCGGCAGCAGGTTACACAATGATTAGCACTGCTGCCTCACAGCACCAGGGACCTGGGTTCAATTCCGGCCTCGAGACAGTGTCTGTGTGGAGTTTGCACATTCTTCCTGTGATTTCCTGGGTTTCCTCCGGGTGCTCCAGTTTCCTCCCACACTCCAAAGATGTGCAAGTTAGGTGGATTGACCATGCTAAATTGTCCCTTGGTGTCAGGGGGTTAATAGGGTAAATACATGGGGTTATGAGGATAGGGCCTGGGTGGGATTGTTGTTGGTGCAGGCCCGATGGGCTGAATCGCCTCCAACTGCACTGTAGGGATTTGATGATTCTAGGTGGTCATTTGATCCATCATACCTAAACTAGCTCCTCTAAAAGCTACCTAATTAGATGCTATTCCCCTGCTAGTTCCCCTGGATTTCCTCCCCTACAGGATGTCACTGAAGCAGGTGAGTTTTTTATGACAATCGATGTGGCTTCCCACCCACCTTTCCTGCCCGCTGTGCCACTCTGCAGAAAAATGTGAAAATTGCACCGCTGATGTCCTTGTTGGAAGCGTGATCCTGCTTGCGATCAAAATCTGCTTTCCAAAAGCACAACCCATCTCAAACCATGTTACTGTGATCTATTACAGTGAGCACTGCAGTGAGGACATGGAGATCATTCAGTTGCTGTTCCTCAATGCTGAAAGACAAGCAGCATTGTTATAACGTTGTTACCTGCAGAATCGGATGGGTAACTCCAATTGAATCACAGAATCCTACAGTGCAGAAGAGGTCCTTCCACCCATCGAGTCTGCACCGATGCATGAAAGGCCCTGACTTGCCCACCTAATCCCACTTGCCAGCGCTTGGCCCATAGCCTTGAATGTTATGGCGTGCTAAGTACTTATCCAGGTACTATTTAAAGGATGTGAGGCATCCCGCCTCCATCACCCTCCCAGGCAGTGCATTCCAGACCGTCGCCACTTTCTGGGTAAAAACGTTTTTCCTCAAATCCCCCCTAAACCTCCTACCCCTCACTTTTAACTCGTGTCCCCTCGTAACTGACCCTTCAATTAAGGGGAACAGCTGCTCCCTATCCGCCTTGTCCATGCCCCTCATAAGCTTGTACACCTCGATCAGGTCGCCCCTCAGTCTTCTCTGCTCCAATGAAAACAACCCAAGCCTATCCAGCCTCTCTTCATAGCTTAAATGTTCCATCCCAGGCAGCATCCTGGTGAATCTCCTCTGCACCCGCTCCAGTGCGTTCACATCCTTCCTATAATGAGGCGACCAGAACTGCACACGGTGCTCCAGCTGTGGCCTCACCAAAGTTCCATACAACTCCATCATGACCTTTCTGCTTTTGTAATCTATACCCCGATTGATAAAGGTGAGTGTACCATATGCCTTTTTCCTGACCTTATTAACCTGTCTTTCCGTCTTCAGAGATCTATGGACAAACACGCCAAGGTCCCTTTGTTCTTCGGAATTTCCCAGTGTCAGACTTTTCATAGTATACTTCCTTGTCCAATTACTCCTTCCAAAGTGCATCACCGCACACTTTTCAAGGTTAAATTCGATCTGCCACTTATCCGCCCATTTGACTATCTTGTCTATATCTTCCTGTAACCCAAGACACTCAACCTTATAGTTAACCACCCGGCTAGTCTTTGTGTCATTGGCAAACTTACTGATCCTATCCCCCACATAGTCATCAATGCCATTTATATAAATGACAAATAATAGGGGGCCCAGCACGGATCCCTGGGGTACATCATTGGTCACTGGCCTCCAGTCACTAAAGCAGACGTCTGTCACCACCTTCTGTCTCCTATCGCTAAGCCAATTATGAAACCAGAAATTCCCACCCGAGGAAAACGGACCTCTCCATGGCCCACCCCTCTCCCACTACGATTCCCATGGCGGGCGGAACAGAAAAATTCACCCCAATGTGACCAACAGCCTGAGGCACCAGGTACAATTCATCTCAGGGCAATAGCACACACAACCGAGGGAGGTGAGGCCTTTTGATCCATTTAGTGGGTAAATTTGAGTACAGCTATGTCTGTGCAGTGGACCAAAGAGTCTGCTGGGGAGGTAGAGGTGTAGTGGTACTGTCACTCAACGAGTATTCCCGCGACCTAGGTTCGAATCCCACCACGGCAGATGGTGAAATTTGAATTGAATAAAAACTATCTGGAATTAAAAGTCTCGATGAATCATTGTCATAAAAACCCATCTGGTTCACTAATGTTCTTTAGGGAAGGAAATCTGCTATCATATCTGGTCTGACCTATATGTGACTCCATATCCACAACAATCTGGTTGATTCTTAAATGCCCCCCTAAGGGTAATTGTGGCAAGCTGTGGTGAGCATAGTGTGGTGGCATAGTGGACAGTGAAGAAAGTTATCTCCGATTGCAACAGGATCTTGATCAGTTGGGCTAGTGGGCTGACGAATGGCAGATGGAGTTTAATTTAGATAAATGTGAGGTGATGCATTTTGGTAGATTGAACCAGGGCAGGACTTAACTCAGTTAATGGTAGGGTGTTGGGGAGAGTTACAGAACAAAGAGATCTAGGGGTATATGTTCATAGCTCCTTGAAAGTGGAGTCACAGGTGAACAGAGTGGTGAAGAAGGCATTCAGCATGCTTGGTTTCATCGGTCAGAACATTGAATACAGGAGTTGGGACGTCTTGTTGAAGTTGACAAGACATTGGTAAGGCCACACTTGGAATACTGTGCACAATTCTGGTCACCCTATTATAGAAAGGATATTATTAACCTAGAACGAGTGCAGAAAAGATTTACTAGGATGCTATCCGGACTTGATGGTTTAAGTTATAAGGAGAGGCTGGATAGACTGGGACTTTTTTTCTCTGGAGTGTAGAAGGCTGAGGGGTGATCTTATAGAGGTCTATAAAATAATGAGGGGTATAGATCAGCTAGATAGTCAACATCTTTTCCCAAAGGTAGGGGAGTCTAAAACTAGAGGGCATAGGTTTAAAGTGAGAGGGGAGAGATACAAAATGGTCCAGAGGGGCAATTTTTTCACACAGAGGGTGGTGTCTGGAACAAGCTGCCAGAGGTAGTAGTAGAGGCGGGTACAATTTTGTCTTTTAAAAAGCATTTAGACAGTCACATGGGTAAGATAGGTAGAGAGGGATATGGGTCAAATGCAGGCAATTGGGATTATCTTACGGGTTTATAAAAAAAAAAGGTCTGCATGGACAAGTTAGGCCGAAGGGCCTGTTTCCATGCTGTAAACCTCTATGACTCTATGACTCTATGAGGGGGTCCCACAACAGGATGTGGATATTGAAGCAGCTCCACAAGCCCTATAGGAGAAGACTGCAGTTGTGGATCAGAAGAGAGGCCTGGGGAAGAACATGATGATGGTGTGGAGGCAGTCTTGTGGAACCATTAGGGAAGCAGGGACATCAGAGAGGACTGGATTCAATGCACCTTCAGCTCGGCTGCCAGGGCACTGCTTTCGCCACCAGCTCCCTACCAGGCATTTCCAATGACCTCATTCCAATGAGCCCGAAGTCCCCGTGCAATAAAGTTTACAGCCCTTCACATCCAGCATGAGACACTGGTGTGTCTTACACTGAGAAAACATACTCGGGCTGTGAACACAAAAGCAAAATGTATAAGCTCTTGGCACTTAGAGACAATGAACATGACACTTAACATTGTAAGGTGTTAACTGTCACACCAGTAAACAACGTAATGAATTATTGCAGAATGGAAGATTAACCGTGAAAAGTCCCTCTTGTGCTCACAGCAATTTAAACTTAGATTTGCGAGTGCTGTGTCTTAGTGCCCCCATCCCCACCCCCACCATCACTGGCAGCTGTGCGGAGCCACTTGGACCACACCTTGGCCACTGACCTGGGTTGCCGCATTAGCTCAGGCCTTATTGATCGGGTGTGGTGCCCTCTTCCTGCCATTCCATGGCATCAAAATGCCCTCCACCAGCCCTCAGTGGAATTCATCTGAAGAATGGGAGAGAGGGTGCCCACCGAACTTGCCCTCCCGCCTGCCATGCCCACCGAGTGCTGATGCCATGATTACTGAGAAGGGTATTCTCCTCCCGGACAGCCGACCCCACCCCCCCCAGGCTCCTCCCCAACTCCAACCATCCTTCAGGGAGTTGAGAGCTTTTTAAAACACCCCTGCCATGTCACCATTGATCCCGGCGCCCAACCAGCCTCCACCTCTGCCCAGGCACCCCAACCGCTCACTCTGAGTGGACCCTAATTAGCCAGCCAGTGTGAAATCACTTTGTTAATGCAACATTACCAGGAACGGATTCCACATCCACCTCACACAGGCGTGAAGATCAAGCCAACATCTAGACAGAGTAACGGAACACAATTGGCATCTTTGTTTGTTTGTAGAGTAGAAAGGGGTATGTGTTATTCGGTAGTTTAAATCATAAGTTTGGGTGGCACGGTGGCACAGTAGTTAGCATTGCTGCCTCAAAGTGCCAGGGACCCGGGTTCAATTCCAGTCTCGGTGACTGTCTGTGTGGAGTTTGCACATCCTCCCCGTGTCTGCGTGGGTTTCCTCCGGGTATTCCAGTTTCCTCCCACAGTCCAAAGATGTGCGGGTTAGGTTGATTGGCTATGGTAAATTGCCCCATAGTGTCAGGGGGATTAGCAGGGTAAATACATGGGGTTATGGGGACAAGGCCAGGGTGAGATTGTTGTCGGTGCAGGCTCGATGGGCCAAATGGCCTCCTTCAGCACTGTAGGGACTCTAAAACAATGTTTCTAAAAATAAGTTGCCGTCAAAAAAATAATTCTTCGTTAATAATATTTGCTGTTTAGTCATTGCAGTAAAAGTTGTTTTGAAATGTGAAATCTTGATATTGCATCCTTTTAGCTAATAACTGGAAGTACAAATTTCTCTTTTGAACCATTCCCAGTCTCCATGGAGATGGGAACACCCTGCCAAAGGCATTAAGCAAAGGTAAAGACAGAAGCTCTTCAGTTTGTGGTTTCAAAACATAGCATCTTGAGAAAGCAGTATTACAGCAAGCAAAGTGATTTCTCGGAATGAAGCTGCTTACCCCAAGTACAATTTTTTCTTCTTTCCAAGTGAGATTCTCAAAACAATGTGGCTTCACACTCAATGAATTTGCAAAAATATCAGCTCAAAATTACGGTGCTTCTTACCTAACCCCAAGCAACTGGTAACTGAAATATATTCTGTCATTTTTCCTCAGAAGGACAGGGCATTAAGGTCATGTAAGATAATTTTGCCTACAGTGATGCTGATAATAGGATCCACTGTTCATTTATTTATGTGGCATTTTTCTATCATTTACTTTAGCAGAGGTGTTAAGGTCGATCTTGCCTGCCCGTTTTACAATTCTCTCAGAACCACAGAATCTTTACTGTGCAGAAGGAGACCACTCGGTCCATCAAAACTGCACTGGCTTATTGAAAGAGCATTCTACCTAATCCCGCTCCCCTGCTTTATCCCCATAACTCTACGTATTCTTTCTTTTCAGACAGCAATCCAATTCCTTTTTGAACACTTTGATCGAAACTGCCTCCACCCCCTTCTCAGGAAGTTCCTTCCCGAATCCAATCACCCTCTGGGTGAAAGAATTTTTCCTCAGATCACTTTTACTCCTTTTGCCGGTTATTTTGACTCTGTGCCCTCTAGCTCTCTTGAGAGGGAACAGTTCCTCACTATTTATCCGGTCCATACTCCTCAAGATCTTGAATCCTTCTATCAAATTTCCTCTTAGCCTTCTTTTCTCCAAGGAAAACAGACCCAACCTCTCCAATTTACCCTCATAGTTACAGTGCTTTATCCCTGGAATCGTTTTTGTGAATTTCCTTTGTACTCTCTCCAATGCCTTCACATCCTTCCTCTAATATGATGCCCAGAACTGAACGCAGTACTCCAGATGAGACCTAAGCTATTGTCTTATACAAGTTCAATGTGATCTCCTTACTCTTGTACTCAGTGCCCCAATTAATAAAACCTTGGGTACTATATGCTTTAACTGCTCTCTCAACTGCTCCCTTCAATGACATATGTACATATACACTGAGCTTCTTCTGTTCCTGCACCTCCTTTAGAGACTTTCCGTTTATTTTGTACTGTCACTCCATATCCTTCCTGTCAAAATGAATCATCTCACACTCCTGTGCATTGAACTTCTTCTGCCACTTGTCTGCCCAACCAGCAACATGTCTATGTCCTTTTGAAGTTCAGGACTATCCTCAATTCAGTTGGCAATGATTCCAATATTTGTACCATCTGCAGATTTTGAAATCATGCCCTGAACACTACAGTCCAGGTCATTAATATACATCAGGAAGAGCAAGAGTCCCAACACTGACCCCTGAGGAACTCCACTATAAACCCTCCTCCAAGCTGAAAAACAACATTCATCACTATTCTCTGTTTCCTGTCACTCAGCCAGTTTCTTATCCAAGTGCCTAATGTCCTCTTTATTCTATGAGCTAGAATTTTCTCCAGATTCTGTTGTGTGGCACTGTATCAAATACCTTTTGGAAATCTATAGACACTACATCAGCAGCTTTACCCTCTCCAGTGTTATCTCCATCCCATTCCATGTAACAAGGGCAGCCAGCTCACTCTCACCTGTTTTATTTCATCAGGCAGGGCCAGGGAGGTGATGGCCTAGTGGTATGTATTATCACTAGACTATTAATCCAGAAATTCCACTACTGTTCTGGGGACCCGGGTTCGAATCCCGTCACAACAGATGGTGCAATTTGAATTCAATTTTAAAAAACTGGAATTAAGAATCTTCTGATGATCATGAAACCATTGTCGGTTGTTGGAAAAACTCATCTGGTTCACCACTGTCTTTTGGGAAAGGAAATCTGCCGTCCTTACCTGGCCTGGCCTACATGTGACTCCTGAGCCACAGCAATGTGATTGCCTGTCAACCGCTCTCTGAACAAGGGCAACTCAAGATGGGCAATAAGTGCTGGCCACCCAATGACACCCAGGTCCCATGAATGAATTTTAAAAAGCTTGCTGATGGTAAACCTGTGGGGTGTCAAAGATAGGGCGAGAGGCTGGGTGGGATTGTTGTTGGTGCAGGCTTGATGGGCTGAATGGTCTCTTCTGCACTGTAGGAATTCTATGATGGAATAAGGAAATATGATGCAAGTGTGCTAAGTGCCCAGCAGCTCATACTAATCCTGTGCTTCTCGGTCGAGAGGTCTGTGTGCTTTATGTGTTTGTTGCACAGTTTGATTTCCTGATTCCGTTCCACATAACACACAGAGAAACATTTCAATCGCAACATCAAACTATTTTATAAAGCACAGCCATTCTTTCAATGCTGGCATTGTTGTAATTGGATCGTTTAGATGGTGTATTTTGCATATGAAACTGAAACAGATTTGCCAAACGGTTGATTTATTGATGCTGCGATCTATTTGTCTGAATCACTGCTTTGCAATCGAGATTGCTTGCTGGGTGTTCCTCTCTTGTTCCTCTCTTGGTATGACTGCCTCTGTTGGGGGAAGGGGGGGCGGGGGGGGGGGGTGGTGGAACAAGATTGACAACTTTAATGTTTGCCATTGCGGTTTCTTGCAGTTTGAAACTGATAGTCTGATGCAAAACACCCTCCCCGACAGCCGTTCAATTAATGAAGCCAGCACTACGATAGCAGGTCTCAGGGAACTGAAGGTTAATCCCCTGGGCATCACAGAGTGCAACCGAGGAGAAAGATCTTGGGGCGCGGGGGGGGGTGGGGTGGGGGGAACGCGGGAGGAACTACAGCACAGTTGGACTGAGAGTGTCCAATTCCCTCTGAAAGGGTTAATAATCACATGAGTTTAAAAGTCACGTAAGCTGCTATGAAGAAAAAAACAGAAGTCTTTATAAAAGTCTTCACAGATAAGCACCAACGTCTTTAGTCTGACAGAATTCATTAAATCAGACATCTGGAACTGGAAGAAGGATTGATCCTGCAGCAGAGGCATTGTATCAGATGTGTCAGCACTGTCGCGGTTGCCAACTGGCTCCAATCCAGTAGCTGAACACAAAAGTCAAGTCAGATAGCACCATGCAGTACTGAGGCAGTGTGGCACTGTTGGAGGTACCTCCTTTTGGATGAGGTGGCAAACTGAGGCCCCTGATCTCTGATGGATTGTATGGCACTGTTTCAAAGACCAGATGAGTTTACCTGCTATCCTGCCCAATATTGGTCCCTCAATCAACATCAAAAAAAGTAATTATCTGGGTGCATTGCTGTATCTGGGATCTTGCTGTGTGCAAACTGGCTGCCAAGTTTCCTTTATTATAGCAGTGACCACACTTCAAAATACACTGAACTGGCTGTATCGATGTTCTGAGATCACAGCATTGAAAACACACTAGTTGTCCTAACTGATCTATTGTGCCGGCAGTACATAAATGCCAGGCTCTCTTTCCAACTGTTCTTAGCCTGCCAATCAACCCTTTCTTTACAAAATGAGATCATTGGAGAGGCGATGGCCTGGTGGTATTATCGTGAGACTATTAATCCAGAACTCAGCTAATGTTCTGGGGACCCGGGTTTAAATCCCACCACGGCAGATGGTGGAATTTGAATTCAATAAAAATTATATCTGGAATTAAGAGTCTACTGATGACCATGAAACCATTGTCAATTGTCGGAAAAACCCATCTGGTTCACTAATGTCCTTTCGGGAAGGAAATCTGCTGCCCTTACCTGGTCTGGCCTAATGTGACTCCAGAGCCACAGCAATGTGGTTGACTCTCAACTGCCTTTGGGCGGCTAGGGATGGGCAATAAATGGTGGCCAGCCAGCGATACCCAGGTCCAATGAATTAATTTTTAAAAAATTGTTACAGCCAGAACCCATTTTAGGGTGAATTTCCTCTGGATCTCCGTCGGTGATGCCAGTGGGAGTTTGGGGAGATTGGTCATTGGTGCAGTTCTTGTCAAATTTCTGCTGATGATAGAACAGGTGACTAAGAGGACCTTAACTGAAATCAGGAATATCACAAAACCCTAAATCCGATAAAGAATCACACAGCTCTGAAAGGTTAGAGGGCATTCACTGCCTGAATTGCTGGTTGAAATGCTCATTTAAAAGGTACCTGGATCTCTATCAGAAATGCTGTAATCTGCAAGGCCATAGAGCAGGAGCTAGAAAATGAGATTAAAATGAGCGGCTATGTAATAAAATCACAGAATATAATCCTACAGTGCAGAAGGAGACCACTTGCACCGACTCTCCGACAGGGCATTCCACCCACGCCCTATCCTCGTAACCTCACATACGATGGGGTGGCACAGTGTTTAGCACTGCTGCCTCACTGCGCCAGGGACCCGGGTTCGATCCCCGGCTTGGGCTGCTGTCTGTGTGGAGTTTGCACATTCTCCCCGTGTCTGCATGGGTTTCCTCCGGGTGCTCCGGTTTCCTCCCACAGTCTGAAAAATGTGCTGTTTAGGTGCATTGGCCATGCTAAATACTCCCTCAGTGTAACCCGTGAACAGGCGCCGGAGTGTGGCGACTCGGGGATTTTCACTGTAACTTCATTGCAGTGTGAATGTAAGTCTATTTATGACACTAGAACAAAGAACAAAAAAATTACAGCACAGGAACAGGCCCTTCAGCCCTCCAAGCCTGCACCGACCATGCTGCCTGACTTAACTAAAGCCCCCTACCCTTCCGGGACCATATCCCTCTACTCCCATCCTATTCATGTACTTGTCAAGATGCCCCTTGAAAGTCACTACAGTATCCGCTTCCACTACCTCCCCCGGCAACGCGTTCCAGGCACCCACCACTCTCTGTACAAAAAGCCATGTACATCTCCTTTACACCTTGCCCCTCGCATCTTAAACCTATGCCCCCTTAGTAATTGACTCTTCCACCCTGGGAAAAGCTTCTGACTATCCACTCTGTCCATGCCTCTCATAATCTTGTAGACTACCATCAGGTCTCTCCTCAACCTCTGTCGCTGCAGTGAGAACAAACCAACCTTCTCCAACCTCTCCTCATAGCTAATGCCCTCCATACCAGGCAACATCCTGGTAAATCTTTTCTGTACCCTCTCCAAAGCCTCCACATCCTTCTGGTAGTGTGGCGACCAGAATTGAACACTATATTCCAAGTGCGGCCTAACTAAGGTTCTATAAACCTGCAACATGACTTGCCAATTTTTAAACTCAATGCCCCGGCCGATGAAGGCAAGCAGTCCAAAGATGTGCGGGTTAGGTTGATTGGCCATGCTAAAATTGCCCCTTAGTGTCCTGGGATGCGTAGATTAGAGGGATTAGTGGGTAAAATATGTAGGGATATAGGGGTAGGGCCTGGGTGGGATTGTGGTCGGTGCAGACTCGATGGGCCGAATGGCCTCTTTCTGTACTGTAGGGTTTCTATGATTTCTATGATGCCGTATGCTTTCTTGACTACCTTCTCCACCTGCATTGCCACTTTCAGTGACCTGTGTGCCTGTACACACAGATCCCTTTGCCTATCAATACTCTTAAGGGTTCTGCCATTTACTGTATATTTCCTATCTGTATTGGACCTTTCAAAATGCATTACCTCACATTTGTCCGGATTAAACTCCATCTGCCATCTCTCCGTCCAAGTCTCCAACTGATCTATATCCTGCTGTATCCTCTGATGGTCCTCATCGCTATCCGCAAATCCACCAACCTTTGTGTCGCCCGCAAACTTACTAATCAATCCAGTTACATTTTCCTCCAAATCATTTATATATATTACAAACAGCAAAGGTCCCAGCACTGATCCCTGAGGAACACCACTTGTCACAGCCCTCTATTCAGAAACGCACCCTTCCACTGCTACCCTCTGTCTTCTTTGACCGAGCCAGTTTTGTATCCACCTTGCCAGCTCACCTCTGATCCCATGCGACTTCACCTTCTGCACCAGTCTGCCATGAGGGACCTTGTCAAAGACCTTACTGAGGTCCATGTAGACAACATCCACTGTCCTACCCTCATCAATCATCTTCGTCTAATAAATAAACATTAAACTTAAAGTGCTTTTTTCAAGTGTAACTATTGTAATATGGGAAAAACAGCAGCCAATTTGCGCTCTTCACAACAAGCAATGTGATAATGGGCAGATCATTAATATAGTGTGTTAATGATGCTGGCTGAGGGGCTTGTATTGTTCAGGACAAGGGGTTTGGGGGGGAGGTTGAGGAGGTGAGGGGATGGGGGGGTGGGGATGGAAGCGGGAGGGCACCTATTTTTCTCAATCTGGTTGAGCTTCAGTTTAATGTTGCATCTGAGAACAAGCTCATCCACTCAAGATTTAACAGAGATGTTCAAAATCATGATGTGGCTGGACAGAGTAGCTCGGTTTTCCTGCTCAAAAAGAATCAAGAATCGGGGGGGGGGGGGGGGGGGGGGGTAACGGCATGGTGGCACAGTGGTTAGCACTGCTGCCTCATAGCGCCAGGGACCCGGGTTCAAATCCAGCCTCAAGTCACTGTCTGAGTGGAGCTTGCATGTTCTCCCTGTGTCTGCGTGGGTTTCCTCCGGGTGCTCTGGTTTCCTCCCACAGTAAGAGTTTTAACAACACCAGGTTAAAGTCCAACAGATTTATTTGGTAGCAAATGCCATTAGCTTTCGGAATGCTGCCCCTTCGTCAGATGGAGTGGAAATCTGCTCTCAAACAGGGCATACAGATTCACAAAATCAAGTTACAGAATACTGATTAGAATGCGAATCTCTACAGCCAACCAGGTCTTAAAGGTACAAACAATGTGAGTGGAGGGAGCATTAAGCACAGGTTAAAGACAGGACTGGCTGTCCTGTCTCCAGACAGGACAGCCAGTGAGATTCTGCAAGTCCAGGAGGCAAGCTGTGGGGGTTACTGATAGTGTGCCATAAACCCAAGATCCCGGTTTAGGCCGTCCTCATGTGTGCGGAACTTGGCTATCAGTTTCTGCTCAGCGACTCTGCGCTGTCGTGTGTTGTGAAGGCCGCCTTGGAGAACACTTACTCGAAGATCAGAGGCTGAATGCCCGTGACTGCTGAAGTGCTCCCCCACAGGAAGAGAATAGTCTTGCCTGGTGATTGTCGAGCGGTGTTCATTCATCCGGTGTCGTAGCGTCTGCATGGTTTCCCCAATGTACCATGCTACGATGCTACATCAACGGATGAATGAACACCGCCCGACAATCACCAGGCAAGATGGACTGGCATGGAAGTCAAATTCGGGATACATTTTCCATAATAATTGACTAATCCTGGGAAGTTTTTCAACTCTGTGGTGTTCCTTGGAGTTGGTGCTTCCTTGATGGCCTTTATCTTGTCCTCCTGTCACCTACTTGTTGCCTAAATAGGTTACTTCAGCCGCTTAGAAAGCTCCTCAATGACCTCCTGTCCTGGAAAATCTCTGCAAGACTTCTGCGATGGCCAGGTGTTCCGTTCTGCAGGCCCGTAACCAAGACATCATCTAAGTATACCGTTACCTTGGGTAGACCTTGAAGGATGTTCTCCATAACTCTTTTGAAGATTGATGAGACCCTAAACAGGTACATGCATAGAGACCTTCATTTGTGTTATTGTCACATATTTCCAGGAGGTCTTGTCCGGTTCAAGCTGAAGATAGGCGTGGCTCATGTTCAACTTGGAGAACATTTTGTTGCTTGTTAACATACAAATCTTCGATCTGGGGCATGGGGTACCTATCAAGTTTGGAGACTCAATTGACTGTCAATTTATAGTCCCCACAAAGACAAACTGATTTGTCAGGCTTAAGAACAGGGACTACAGGCTGAGCCCATTCTGCAAATTCCACGGGCCTTATTATACACAAGCTTTTAAGGCACCCTAATTCAGTTTCCACTTTCTCCAGCATGGAGTAAGGGACTGGTCTGTGATGCGCGATAAATCACACGGGAGGCTAGATTGTACCCGGGAAATAAAGGCTTTTATTACCAACAATAACGGAGCCACTATATACAATATACAATCCCAGACTAAAGGGTCACCAGACAGAGCAGTGGCCTTTATACATCTCCAGGAAGGCGGAGCCAACTGGGGTGTACCATAGGACAATATTAACAGGTCGAACAGCCCAACCCTAACCCCAACAGTAACATATCTACAAACCCATAGTGCTGGCCAACCATGGCTCAGCACTCCTGGTGGTAACCAACAATGGTTCACCACATTCACCCCTCCTTTAAAAAACAAAGGCCGGCGGGGCACAAAAAAAAACAGAACAACTGTTCATCTCTCTATAAGTTCAGTCGTTTTGGGGGACCGCACCGTCTCTGCGACCTCCTCAACACCGGCGATGACGCCGGTTCAGACAATCGCGGTGACCTTCTCTCCAAGGCGGTGTCCAGTAACTCCTCCAGTTCCTCACGGGCCGGTAGACCACGAGGTGGCGACAATCTCCTGGACTCAGGCAAGCTGTACACGGGAGTAAGAGGATTAAGTGGTGGTCCCGATACTGCCCGCGCCGTGTCAGGAGGAGAGATAAGGGTCGGGGGGTCCCTAACTGGGGCTGTGGGAGCGACTGGGGTTTCCAAGCCCCCTGCAGGCGCCAGATCTCGAATCGAGACCGTGTCCTCTCGCCCGTCAGGATATGCCACATAGGCATATTGAGGGTTGGCGTGGAGGAGATGGACCTGTTCAACCAAAGGGTCGGACTTGCGGGTCCTAACATGTCGCCGCAGGAGGACAGGTCCTGAGTACGTCAACCAAGACGGTAATGAGGTCCCAGAGGAAGACTTCCTAGGGAATGAAAACATTCTCTCATGTGGAGTAGCATTGGTTGCCGTACACAGGAGTGAGTGGATGGAATGGAGCGCATCAGGGAGTACCTCTTGCCAACGGGAGCCTGGAAGAGCTTTAGACCTCAACGCCAGTAAGACAGCCTTCCAGACTGTAGCATTCTCTCGTTCAACCTGTCCGTTACCCCTAGGGTTGTAGCTCGTGGTTCTACTAGAGGCAATCCCGTATGAGAGCAGGTATTGCCTCAAGTCATCGCTCATGAACGACGAGCCCCTATCGCTGTGGATATAACAGGGGTAACCGAACAGGGTGAAAAGATCCCGTAATGCTTTGATAACCGTGGCAGCGGTCATATCAGAACAGGGAATGACAAAAGGGAATTGTGAGTACTCATCAATCACATTGAGGAAGTACACGTTCCGATCTGTCGAGGGAAGGGGGCCCTTGAAGTCCACACTCAGTCTTTCAAAAGGACGAGTGGCCTTAATGAGGTGTGCCCTGTCAGGTCGGTAGAAGTGTGGTTTGCATTCCGCGCATACCTGGCAGCTTCTGGTTATGGACCTGACATCCTCCACCAAGTAGGGTAGATTCCGGGCCTTTATAAAATGGAACAACCGAGTGACCCCCGGACGGCAGAGGTCATTGTGGAGAGCCTGTAATCGATTCTCCTGCACACTAGCACATGTTCCACGCGACAGGGCGTCCGAGGGCTCGTTGAGCTTCCCTGGATGGTACATGATATCATAATTGTAGGTGGAGAGTTCGATTCTCCACCTCAAGATTTTATCATTCTTGATCTTACCCCGTAACGTGTTGTTGAACATGAACATGAGTAGAGTGAACCGTTTTCCCGCCAAGTAATGGCGCCAATGCCGAACGGCCTCCACAATGGCCTGGGCCTCCTTTTCCACCGCTGAATGCCGAATTTCAGGGCCTTGGAGGGTGCGAGAGAAAAAGGCGATGGGCCTGCCCGCCTGGTTAAGTGTGGCGGCCAGGGCGAAATCAGATGCATCACTCTCCACCTGGAAGGGGATGGACTCATCAATAGCGTGCATCGTGGCTTTCGCGATGTCAGCTTTTATTCCTGCAAAGGCTAAGCGAGCCTCTGTTGTTAGGGGAAAGGAGGTAGACTTGATGAGCGGACGGGTTTTGTCCGCGTAATTGGGAACGCACTGTGCATAGTATGAGAAGAAGCCTAAGCATCTTCTCAGTGCTTTGATGCTAGTGGGCAGGGGAAGTTCGAGGAGGGGACGCATACGATCTGGATCAGGGCCAAGGACCCCGTTTTCCACCACGTATCCGAGGATAGCTAGGCGGCGCTTGCGAAATACACACTTCTCCCTGTTGTAGGTCAGATTCAGGCGAGATGCAGTGCGTAAGAATCTAAGAAGGTTAGCATCGTGGTCCTGCTGGTCATGGCCGCAGATGGTGACGTTATCCAGGTACGGGAAGGTAGCCCGCAGCCCGTTCTGGTCCACCATTCGGTCCATAGCACGCTGGAAGACCGAGACCCCATTCGTGACACCAAAGGGAACCCTTAAAAAGTGGTACAGACGACCATCCGCCTCAAAGGCCGTGTATTTTCGGTCCTCTGGGCGAATGGGAGCTGGTGGTAAGCAGACTTCAAGTCAATGGTGGAGAACACCCGGTACTGCGCAATCTGATTGACCATGTCAGATATGCGCGGGAGGGGATACGCATCCAGCTGCATGTATCTGTTAATGGTCTGACTATAGTCTATGACCATCCGGGGTTTGTTCCCATTCTTAACCACCACGACTTGCGCTCTCCATGGACTAGCGCTAGGTTGGATGATCCCTTCCTTGAGGAGCCGCTGAACTTCAGATCGAATGAAGATCCGATCCTCAGCGCTGTAACGCCTGCTCTTTGTTGCGATGGGCTTGCAGCCTGGCACGAGATTCTGGAATAGGGAGGGTGGGGTAATCCTGAGCGTTGAGAGACTACATGTGGAGCGCTTTGGGCAATTTAGAGGCTGCAGTGCTCCCACTGAAAGCGGAGGGAGTGGCCCATCGTACTGCAGGGTTACACTCTTCAGGTGGACCATAAAATCTAGTCCTAGGAGTATCGGCGCGCAAAGGTGCGGTAACACAAGGAGCCTGAAGTTCTCGTAAACCGTGCCCCGCACCGTCAGGTTGACCATGCAGCTCCCTAGCATGGTGACAGACCGGGACCTTGACGCCATCGAAATTGTCTGCCTGACAGTCCGAATCCGAAGACCGCATCGTTTCATGGTGTCTGGGTGAATGAAGCTCTCCGTGCTCCTGCTGTCAAACAAACAATAAATCTGGCGTCCGTTTACCTGTACGTCCATCATGGACTTGTCGAGTCTGTGAGGCTTGGCCTGGTCCAGGATGATTGACGCCACCGTTGGATCTTGGGTGCAACTGCAGGCAGCTGAGATGGTTGATGATGTCCCCTGCTGGTCATTTGCGGTCGGTGCCGACCAAAATGGCTGCCCCCATAGGTCGCACATGGTCGATGGCACTAAAAGTGGCGGCCTCTGCAGGTCGCACGTGTCTTGCGACTCCGTCGTTAGGAATGGCGGAAGACCTCGAAGATGCAGAAAACCAGGATACCGGCTCCGGAGAATCACACGCCGCACTGCTATGTTTGGTCCTGCAAACTTTGGCATAATGCCCTTTCTTGCCACAGGCGGAGCACAATACCGTTTTAGCTGGACACCGCTGCCGAGGGTGTTTCGCCCCCCCCCCCACAGAAGTAACACCGCGGGCCTCCTGGAGCTGCTGCCGTCGTCAGGTCCGAAGTTGGAAACACAATCGCGCAGTTTTTCGGAGCTGCTGAATAAAGTGGAGTCCGTGGCTGTACCTGCCACGATGTCCCCACGCGGTCGTCGGGGTACATCTCCAGACTTTTGGAGGCCATTTCTAGAGTGTCAGCTAATTCTACCGTTTTAGCGAGGTCGACATTACCTTGCTCTAACAGCCGAAGGCGAATGTACGACGAGCCGATTCCCGCCACGAACGCATCTCGGACTAGGTCGCTCATATACTGGGCCGCCGACACTGGCTTGCAGTTGCAGGCTCTGGGTAGCTGCTGAAGTTCACACAGGTACTGTTCCGTCGTTTCGCCGGGCTGCCGCCGTCGAGTGGCTAGAAGGTGTCGAGCATGGATCTCATTCGGCGGTTTGTTGTATCGCTTCTTGAGAAGCTCGATGGCCCCTTTGTAGTCTAGGGCCTCACGGATCGATAAGTATACAGCGTCGCTTACCCTCGTGTGGAGGACCCGCAATCTGACGGCGTCGTTTTGTACGGCTGTAGAGGCATCGAGGTAATCTTGGAAACACTTCAACCAATGGTCGAAAGTGTTCGACGCTCCTGCCGCACGTGGATCTAACGTAAGCCGCTCGGGTTTCAACATTTGCTCCATGGTTGTTTTTTTAAAAAAAATTTTTGTTGGTAATAAAATTGATGCGCGATAAATCACACGGGAGGCTAGATTGTACCCGGGAAATAAAGGCTTTTATTACCAACAATAACGGAGTCACTATATACAATCTACAATCCCAGACTAAAGGGTCACCAGACAGAGCAGTGACCTTTATACCTCTCCAGGAAGGCGGAGCCAACTGGAGTGTACCATCGGACAATATTAACAGGTAGAACAGCCCAACCCTAACCCCTACAGTAACATATCTACAAACCCATAGTGCTGGCCAACCATGGCTCAGCACTCCTGGTGGTTACCAACAATGGTTCACCACAGTCTGGCCCTGAAATACCCAGGTCTGGGTCAATGTAGATCTTGGCCTTGCCTCCTTTCATTGTCCTCAGGCCCTCCTGAAAAACTCCAGGGTATCAACTGGTAGCTTTGCGCAGTTCCCCCACACCTAGTCTGAAGATCTCCAACCAGTTCAGCCGAATCTGCTGGAGCCAATCTCTGCCCAAAAGGCTTGGTCTGTGCCTCCCTGCAACAATGAGTGGGAAAAGAGCTGATTGCTGCCTGCCAGTTACTGGGCCCATTGTGGTACCTTTGATTTGTAAAGGATACCCCGCTGTAGGTGGCTAGTCAGCCCTTTGTGTCTTCAAAACTCAGGAATTGCATGCCCAATTGGAGGCGCTTATAGGTCTGTTCTCCAATAATGGAGACTGCATCTTCAAGGGATGGCCATTCATTCATAATTCCCCCATTGTCAGAACATCTTTTGTTTTAATAATACGATTCAGTTGTAGTGTCCCTACAGTTGGAAGAGGGGATAGCTGCATAGTTCATTCAGGTACTGCTGTGGCTTTCTTCCTAGGTAGCACATGTTTTGCCTGTTCCTGAAACTTTGCCGTGGCTGTGTCCTTTGACAGTGCTTGCGAAAATCCATCATCTGACAACTGCACCTTTCTGGAGCATGTTCTTTGAAACTCATGGAGTCTCTATTGAGGGACTGGTAGCATTAGGTTCCTCTTCCTAATTGAAGGACATTGCTGCCTGATTCCCCTGAGCATCATTTTCTGCATTCTCAAGAGCCATGCCAATTTCAACAGCTTTTTTAAAATATATGTTTGCTGAAAATGTTCTTCTATTTTATGTAGCAAACTAACACAGATACAGATCCACACAGCGCTCGCGTGTACATTCCAAGGCGACTGGACACAGGGCTCCCCGTGGCCAGGGGACAAGCCCCTGGTACCCCCGGCATCAACTTTTTAAAGTCGAGATTGGATTCTGCCAACAGCTTCCTTTGGATGGTTAGGTCATTTATACCACATACCAATCTATCCAACAGCATTTTATTAAGAGCTGGTCCAAATTCACAATGTTCAGATAGTTTCTGCCCAGAATCTAGCCCAGAGACTCAATGACGGGTTCCCTGGGAGGTCTCCCAGCCACGTTGAAGCAATATCTCTGGAGAATTGCCGGGGTTTTGGGTGCTAGTTGTTTTTTTACCAGTTCTACCAACTCATTAAATGTTTTTGAGTCGGAGCATCCAGATAGGTCAGACTTCTTACCACAGTGAAAGTTGGGGCCCTGCATGCTGTTAGCAATATCACTTTATGCTTTTCATCTCCTTCAATGCTGTTAGCACGGATGAAGTAATGCCTGCGCTCAGTGCTGGCAGTTTTCCGCACTGGTGTCATTGGGTTGGGGTTTCTCAAAAAGAAACGCCATGGCTTTTTCTTACCGGAGAAATTATTGATGTTCAGAGGTTGTCCTGAGGGTCAGATGGAGGAAAAAATTAATTTTCACCTAGTTGTCAATGTAATAATTCATTCAAAGGCTAATTCACCGTCACCAACACCCTTATTTTGCATCAAAGGAAAGGTCTGTGTCTGCGGCTTACAGTCAGGTAGTCTATACCTCAGGACCTGCAACAACTGTCCGGGTAGAGTGATAAGTTTAAACACCCCCACTGACCGCTTCCCATTGGGCTCACTCAATAAGGCAGCTCATACTCTATGAAGACCATGGGAAAATCTTTTGATGACCCCCCATGCCCTTTGTAGTTGCCATAACGGGCTAGTTTCTTTTTTCCCTCTACTTTGGCTGGCACAGATAGGATGGGCTGAATGGCCTCTTTCTGAACTGTAGATTTTCTATGGTTCTGTGAAGGAAGCCATTCGAACCATCGTACCAATACTGGCTCTTTGAACAAACCATCCAATTAGTCCCAATCCCTTGCTCTTTCCCCATAGCTTTGTGATTTGGGGGTTCCTAAAGCAATTTTGAAAAGGGAGTGTTTATTTTCACCTTGGCCGAACCATCTTTATTTGAATTGTTGGTGCTGAACTCTGAACAATATTGTCAAATTGTTGCACATCTTTGAGTACAGCAGTTGCAGTCACCACTCACAAGATACGCAGCCAGTCTGCTGCCTTTCTGATGTTTACAAACGCGAGCAACAGCCCATCATCTATTTTAAGAATTTGAATAAAGTTTCTCAGACCAAGAGAGCAATAAATCAAACCTTCACCGCCTACACACCACATAGATGTGGTTGCATCTTCCTGCACCTGCTGAGCCGAACAGCACTCAACTCCTGACCAAACCTGACCTAATGCTCATGTCCTTGGGCAGAATCCAGATGTTGCACCCAAGATTGCACCCTTAGCTCTTTCTTGATTTGATATATTATTGTCACATGTATTGGGAAACAGTGAAAAGTATTGTTTCTTGTGGGCTATACACACAATGCATACCGCTCATAGAGTACACAGGGGAGAAGGAAAGGAGAGGGTGCAGAATGTAACATTATAGTCATAGCTAGGGTGTAGAGAAAGATCAGCTTAATATATGGTAGATCCATTCAAAAGTCTGACAGCAGCGGGGAAGAAGCTGTTCTTGAGTCGGTTGGTACGTGACCTCAGACGTTTGTATCTTTCCCCTGAAGGAAGAAGGTGGAAGAGAGAATGTCCGGGGTGCATGGGGTCCTTAATTATGCTGGTTGCTTTTCTGAGGCAGCGGGAAGCATAGACAGAGTCAATGGATGGGAGGCTGGTTTGAGTGATGGACTCGGCTTCGTTCACAACCCTTTGTAGTTTCTTGCAGTCTTGGGCAGAGCAGGAGCCATACCAAGTTGTGATACATCTGGAAAGGATGCTTTCTTATGTCAAGTTAAACAAGTATCCGACAGCACACTGACTGGAGTGCGCCAAAACGCAAAATGGATGGAAGTGGACATAAATGACATTAAACAATCAGAACATAAACCAGTAAATTTCTCATTTAGCTAAAAAAATCTAAGTTTCAACTAATTTAACAATTATTCAGAGACATCAGCCAGAGTGGCCAAGGCACATTGTAGATTCTGGGTACAAATTACATTCAAATGTGTGCCAAATTTTAACAAATCTTTTTTCCTCAAATTTCCATTCAAATCTATTTATATATCGCCAGATGTGATATATAAACAGGCCGTTCGGCCCAACTGGCCTGTACTGGTACTTATGCTGCACAACAGCTGCCTCACACCCTTCATTCTATCAGGATATCCCATTCTTCCTCATGTACTTATCCCATTCAATTGTTCACTCCACTACTTCCTGTGGTTGAGGTTTCACAGTTTAAACATTCCCTGGGTGAAGGAGTTTCTCCTGAATTCCCCATTGGGTTTATTGATCCTCTATCGATGGCCCTTCGTCCTGAACTTCAAAGAAAGGTGGGAGCCATAGTTAAACTGAGTTTAAAGATCAATAAAATGAAGTGGAATCACAAAAGCTGGGTTATCAGTGGAGAGGGGGGGATACTCATACGCGTAGGTTTGACATCCATTTCTAGCTTCGATCTAACAGTAAAAACTATTCTCCCTGAAATGATTTGTATCGAAGTATTCATTGTGGAAATTTGCTTTTTTTCACTGGCTGCAATCATCTTTAATAATATGCCACCAACGCCTCTACTTTCTCAGGAGGCTAAGGAAATTCGGCATGTCTGCTCCGACTTTTACAGATACACCATAGAAAGCATCCTTTCTGGGTGTATCACAACTTGGTATGGCTCCTGCTCTGACCAAGACTACAAAGGATCATGAACGTAGCCTAGTCCATCACTCAAACCAGCCTCCCATCCATTGACTCTGTCTACACTTCCCGCTGCCTTGGAAAAGCAGTCAGCATAATCACGGACCCCACGTAATCCGGACATTCTCTCTACCACCTTCTTCCATTGGGAAAACGATACAAAAGTCTAAGGTCACGTACAAACCGACTCAAGAACAGCTATTTCCTTGCTGCCATCAGACTTTTGAATGGACCTAACTTATTGATAACACAGTGACACAGTGGTTAGCACTGCTGCCTCACAGCGCCAGGGACTAGGTTTGATTCCCAGCTTGGGTCACTGGCTGTGTGGAGTCTGCACGTTCTCCCCGTGTCTGTGTGGGTTTCATCCGGGTGCCCCAGTTTCCTCCCACATTCCGAAAGACGTGCTGGTTAGGTGCATTGGCCATGTTAGATTCTCCCTCAGCGTACCCGAACAGGCACCGGAGTGTGGCTACTAGGGGATTTTCACAGTTACCCCATTGTAGCGTTAATGTAAGCCTACTTGTGACACTAATAAATAAACTATATTAAGCTGATCTTTTGCTACACCCTCGCTATGACTGTAACACTACATTCTGAGCCCTCTTCTTTCCTTCTCTATGTACGGTAAGCTTTGTCTGTGCAAGAAACATTACTTTTCACTGTATACTAATGCATGTGACAATAATAAATCAAACCAAATCAAATCAATCTTGTATTCTAATAATGAGTCACAGTTTTTCTTTCCATTTCACTAAATTACATATCTTACATTTCTTCCTGGGTTCAGTGCTCCATTCAGAATCATTGCAGCACAGGAGGAGGCTATTCAGCCCATTGAATCCATGCTGGTTTTCTGTAGCCAGTCCAGAGCCACATTTGACATTCCACCCCTCACTGACCCTATCTGATGTGTTTGAAGAAAAAACAATGGGTCAGAATGAAGAGAAGCACAATCTATTGTGGATTGTTTTGTCTGAACATTTTTGCAATAACAATAATTGTCATTGCAGCTGCAAGATCATTTTAAACTGTTTGAAACTACGGGTGCATTGGCAGTTCCTCTTCTCAGGAGGACATCTGTGCCCTCTTGTCTCCTGAACTCTTCTCCCTTGGCCTGCCAATGAGATGGCATCTGGCAGTGACTAAAATTGCAACCCAGAGTGTGGCTGGTAATACTATTTTCAGTTCCCGGCCAGTTGTTTTTCGTCACTCAGGTTCAGTTACAAAACAATTTATGTTCCTTTTAACGCCATGGTTGAATGTACCGCCCAGTCTTATATTTGTCTGAGTCATTTCCAATAATGTTCATGTGAATCTAACTGGAATTGCAATTGGAACATAACTGAAATCAACATGATGGAATGAATAAGGAGAATCTGTCTCCAATGACCAGAGGTGGACTCACAATGAAGCACACCGTGCCTAGGCAGAGGGCCCTGACCAATGTGGGGAGGCCCATGCTCACTAATGTCTGTGGGCAGTTTTTGGGCACCAATCAGAGCCTGATAGCCTTGCATTTGCTGATAAACTCAACAAATACAAATGAGCCTATCAACAGGCAATGCAGAGCCATGTTTGTGAACCTACGTCCACTCACCTGATGAAGGAGCAGCGCTCCGAAAGCTCGTGATTCCAAATAAACCTCTATGACTTTAACCTGGTGTTGTGAGAGTTCTCACTTCATCAGAACTGCAAAGGGTTAAAGATGAGCAGCAAGTGCAGGGCCGGGGAAAAGAGAGGGAGGAAACAATCAAAAGGGAATGGTCTCTGAGAGGGTGGGGGGCAAGAGAGATTCACTGACAAAGGGGATGAAGGGAGAAGAGTACAAGAGGAGAAGGGAGGCATGGAAATCTGGTCAAGAAGAGAATGTCTTGTGAAGCTTCTTTGATTGGAAACAATTATATATTCAACCAAAAACCCTTAGAATCAAACTGTTGAACATGGATCCTTTATTTTCTCTTCCCAGTAGACTTCCTCTGCTGGTATATGTGTGTTATAATAGCCTCAAAGAACAAAGAACAATACAGCACAGGAACAGGCCCTTCGGCCCTCCAAGCCTGCGCCGCTCATGTGCCCACTAGACCATTCTTTTGTATCCCTCTATTCCCAGTCTGTTCATGTGGCTATCTAGATAAGTCTTAAACGATCCCAGCGTGTCCGCCTCAATCACCTTGCTTGGCAGTGCATTCCAGGCCCTCACCACCCTCTGTGTAAAATACGTCCCCCTGACATCTGTGTTGAACCTTGCCCCCCTCACCTTGAACCCGTGACCACTTGTGTTCGTCACCCACGACCTGGGAAAAGCTTCCCACTGTTCACCCTATCTATGCCCTTCATAATTTTATACACCTCTATTAGGTCGCCCCCCTCATCCTCCGTCTTTCCAGGGAGAACAACCTCAGTTTACCCAATCTCTCCTCATAGCTAAGACCCTCCATACCAGGCAACATCCTGGTAAACCTTCTCTGTACTCTCTCCAAAGCCTCCACGTCCTTCTGGTAGTTGCGACCAGAACTGGACACAGTATTCCAAATGTGGCCTAACCATCGTTCTATACAGCTGCAACATCATATGCCAACTTTTATATTCTATACCCCATCCAATAAAGGCAAGCATGCCATATGCCTTCTTGACCACCCTCTCCACCTGTGCTGCTGCCTTTAAGGATCTGTGGACTTGTACACCCAGGTCCCTCTGTGTGTCTATACTCCTGATGGTTCTGCCATTTATTGTATAGCTCCTCCTTACATTAGATCTACCGAAATGCATCACTTCGCATTTATCTGGATTAAATTCTATCTGCCATTTCTCCGCCCAATGTTCCAGCCTATCTATATCCTGCTGTATTCTCTGAAAATGTTCACTACTATCCGCAACTCCAGCAATCTTCGTGTCGTCCGCAAACTTACTGATCACACCAGTTACATCTTCCTCCAAATCATTTATATATATCACAAACAACAGAGGTCCCAGTACAGAGCCCTGCGGAACACCATTAGTCACAGACCTCCAACCGGAAACAGACCCCTCCACTGCTACCCTCTGTCTTCTATGGCCAAGCCATCTAGCTAGCTCACCTTTTATCCTGTGAGATTTAATCTTTTGCACCAGCCTACCATGAGGGACCTTGTCAAACGCTTTACTAAAATCCATGTAGACGACATCCACGGCCCTTCCCTCGTCAATCGTTTTTGTCACCTCCTCAAGAAACTCAACCAAATTTGTGAGGCATGACCTCCCTCGTACAAAACCATGCTGTCTATCGCTAATGAGGTTATTCAATTCTAAATGCGCATATATCCTATCTCTAAGAATCTTCTCCAACAACTTCCCTACCACGGACGTCAAGCTCACCGGCATATAATTACCCGGGTTAGCCTTGCTACCCTTCTTAAATAACGGGACCACATTTGCTATCCTCCAATCCTCAAGTGGACAAAATGCACATTGCAATTTTCAATACTCCACACTCCTATGCCTTGGGAATGTAGCAGAGAGGTTCTGATGAACCACTTCATGCACCAACTCTCAATCTACACAACTCCTGTTTTCTGCCTCATCCAGTGCCCGTACTTGTGTGAAAGAATAGTGGCAGAGGTGGTGAGGCTGGCAACAGTTAAGGTCTAAAGTGACTAAATTCATTACAGAAAGGCTGGAGAGTTCCAAGTACAGAGAGGAGATATTGTCTCTCAAGCTCACATGGAACTGTGTTATCAACTGTGGCTCAGTAAGGAGCACTCTCACTTGTGAATTAGGAGGTTGTGGGTTCATATCCCACTCTGGGATATGAGGTACAAAGTCTGTATTGCTGCTGCAGAGCTGTACTGAGTGTTTCAGGTGTGACATTAAACCAAGATCTCCTGTGGATGTAAAAGATCTATTTCTCTTTTTAAAAAAATAATTTACATTTTTAATTGATATATATTTTTAATTACATATTGAATTGAAAAGGGAAGAGTCTATTGATGAGAAAAGTTTTTGTTCTTGCAGTTAGGGCAGTGTTAAAATGCACAGTTTGCATTACTTCCAACCATGAGGAAATGTTCCGGTTTCTTGTCAGCTTCCGGTCTATTCCCGCAAATGTCTTGAACACCAATGGATCTGTGCGTCAACTCACAAAGCTTGTTTAATCTGTCCCCCCAGGGATCTGGGTTCAATTCCAGCCTCAGGTAACTGTCACCATTGCTTCTTTTACCAATCACCTTAAAACGGTGTCCTCTGGTTCTCAATCCCTCCGCCAATGGGAACAGTTTCTCCCTGTCCACTCTGTCTACACACCTGATGATTTGGGACACTTGAATCGAATCGCTTCTCAACGTTCTATTTTCAAGGAGAACAGTTCTGAGGACTCGGGTTCGAATCCCAGATGATGAAATTTGAATTCAATAAATAATCTGGAATTAAAAGTCTACTGATGACCATGAAACCATTGTCGATTGTTGGAAAAAAACCCATCTGGTTCACTAATGTCCTTTAGGGAAGGAAATCTGCTGTCCTTACCTGGTCTGGCCTACTGGTGACTCCAGAACCACAGCAATGTGGTTGACTCTCAAACACCCTCTGAAATGGTCGAGTGAGACACTCAGTTCAAGAGCAACTAGGGATGGGCAATAAAGGCTGGCCCAGTGAGCGACACCCACACCCCATGAATGAATTTTTTAAAACCCCAACTTCTCCAATTAATCAATCAGTGGGAAAACAGATTATCTGCTCATGATCACCTCGCTGTTTGTGGAACATTGCTGTGAGCTTCATTTCCATATCACAACCGAAACTGCGACATATTCACATCAGCCAGACTTCCCAAGGGAAATAATATTCAGTCAGGGTCAGGAACTCAGGAACAGGGCGGCACAGTGGCACAGTGGTTAGCACTGCTGCCTCACAGTGCCAGGGATCCGGGTTCGATTCCCGGCTTGGGTCACTGTCTGTGTGGAGTCTGCACATTCTCCCCGTGTCTGTGTGGGTTTCCTCCGGGTGCTCCGATTTCCTCCCACAGTCCAAAGATGTGCGGGTTAGGTTGATTGGCCATGCTAACTTGCCCCTTAGTGTCCTAGGCTGTGTAGTTTAGAGGGATTTGCAGGGTAAATGTGTGGGGTTGTGGGGATAGGGCCTGGGTGGGATTGTTGTCGGTGCAGACTCGATAGGCCGAATGGCCTCTATCTGCACTGTGGGGATTCTATGGTTTGTAATTCATCAATATTAATATAACTGTATTGAAGAAAATGATGACGCTAAAGAGTGACAAACCCCCAGGACCAGATGGTTTCCATCCCAGGGTTTTAAAAAGTACAAGTGGATTTGCAGATGACTTGATTATAATCTTCCAAAGTTCTCTCGATTAAGGAACCAATGTTTGAACCATGTGTATGTCCTTCCATTATATAAGAAAGATGACAGAGGAGGATGAAGAAATTACTGACCAGTTAACTTAACATCTATGGTCAGGCAATTACTGAAATCTATACTAAAGACAAGGATGGCTGAATGCCTTCAAAATTTTCAGTTAACCAGAGACAGTCAGCAGAGATTTGTAATGGGCAGGACAAACCTGACCAACTTGATAGGATGGTTTTGAAGAGGAGACTGAAGTAGAGGACCAGAAATGTCTACGGATGATATTCATGCGAAATTTCCCAAAGCACGTGATAAAGCCTCTCATAAGCGATTATTAGTTAAAGGAGAAGCTGATAGAACGGAAATCAAATTATTGAGTTGGTTGGGGAATTCACTGATTGATAATTCTTGGGTGAGACAGGGAACAGGGATATTTTTTTTTATTCATTCGTGAGACATGGGTGTCGCTGGCTGGCCAGCATTGCCCATCTCTAGTTGCCCCTTGAGAAGGTGGTGGTGAGCTGCCTCCTTGAATCGCTGCAGTCCATGTGCTGTGGGTTGACCCACAATGCCGTTAGGGAGGGAATTCCAGGATTTTGACCCAGCGACTGCGAAGGAACGGCGATAATGAAATGGGTACTCTAATTAATTACACAGCTCGTGAATGGACGTATTCAACAAGGGCCTGTGTCAGGTCTTTAACTATTCATCGCATTTATTAACAGCCAGGATGGTGAGAGTGAAAGTCACATGCTCAAATTTTCTAATAAACACAAAGATAGGCGGCATCAAGAGAAATGTAAAAGCAAAACACTGCAGATGCTGGAATCTGAAACAAAAACAGCAAATGCTGGAAATCTCAGCAGGTCTGACAGCGTCTGTGAGCGAGAGAATAGAGCCAGCGTTTAGAGTCTGGATCCAGATTTCCCAGCATTTTCTGTTTTTTCATAAGAAATCTAGATGGGAGCATAAAATTACAAAGAGGTATTGTAATGTCATAAATATGTATCACATTATAACAAAAACAGAAAATGTACAGCAGGTCTGGCAGCATCTGTGGAGAGAGAAACAGTGTTAATGTTTCGGGTCTGTATGACTTATTGTATTATGAATCATATTATATTGTATTTATTATATGTAGGGCAGCACGGTAGCACAGTGGTTAGCACTGCTACCAGACAGCACCAGGGACCCGGGTTCGATTTCCGGCTTGGGTCACTGTCTGTGCGGAGTCTGCACGTTCCCCCCACGTCTGCGTGGATTTCCTCCAGGTGCTCCCGGTTTCTTCCCACAGTCCGAAGGACGTGCTGGTTAGGTGCATTGGCCATGCTAAATTCTCCCTCAGTGTACCCGAACTGGTGCCGGAGTGTGGCGACTAGGGGATTTTCACAGTAACTTCATTGCAGTGTTAATGTAAGCCTACTTGTGACACTAATAAATAAACTATATTGGGTTGTTTTTCATATGGCAAACTAATGCAGAGGAGATTGAGTAGAGGTGGACAAGATTATGATAGGCTAAGATGAGGTAGATAAAGAAGGTCTGGCTCCATTAGCTGAGGGAACAAGGACAAGTAGATGAAAGGGGATTATTGGCAAAACCAATTTTACTCAGCAAGTGCTAATGACCTGAAACTCGCTGCTTTTGAAGGTGGTTAATAATTTTGAAAGAAAATTAGATGGGCGCCTGAAGGTAATAAACGTGCAGGGTTATGAGGATCGAACAGAGCAATTGGGCTGACTGGATTGCTCTAGTGAGCCGGCATACAGAGCCAACATGGACTGAGGGGCCGAATGGCCTCCTTCTGTGCCGTGATGACTCTATCATTTTATATCGACAAATGGGCAAAATCTGGCAAATGGATTTCGATCTGTAACATCATCTTCTTTGGACCGAAAAGGGCTAGAACAGGATGCTGTCTGAATGATGAAAGGTGAGAAACAGTGGCGGTTCAAAAACCTCCAACTAAATGATATTAACATATCACAGAAAATCATCAAAATGGCTTATGGAATGCTGACCTTTATGTCAAGAGGAATAGAATACAAGGGCTTTGGTTAGACAACACCAGGAATATTGTCAGCATCTCTGACCACTGCACCTTAGGGAGAATAGATTAGCCTCCGAGGCTATTCATTCATAATGTGTGGGCCTCGCTGGCTAGAGCAGCATTTATTGCTCATCCTGAGTTGCCTCTTGAGAAGGCGATGGTGAGCTGCCTGCTTTAATTGTTGCAGTCCCATGTACTGTAAGTACATCTGCAGTGCTGTTAGAGAGGGAGTTCCAAGATTTTGACCAAGTGACAGTCAAGGAATGGTGATATATTGCCAAGTCAATGGGTGGAAATTTACGGCCTCCCGCTCGAGCGAGATCCCCGCCCGAGGTCAACGGACATTCCCGTTATCCGCCCCTGGTCCGTGGTGGGCTGGGTGGTAAAATTCCGATGAGTATGGTGAGTGAGTTGGAGAGGGACCTCCAGATGGTGGTGTTCCCAGCTATCTGCTGCCCTTGTCCTTCTCGATGGTAGCGGTCATGTGTTTGGAAGGGGCTGTCGAAGGGTAGTTCCTGCGGTGCATCGTGTAGATAATTGTTAGAAATATACTTTATCTATATTTCACATTTACATGTCCAAGTTATCGGTGTGAAATGGGTAAAGGAACAGGGTAACGTTGTCAAGTTTCACTTTACTGCAAGTTGCTCAAAGGTTCATTTCTCCAGAAACAGATCAGTTTTCTTGGTGATGACAGCTTGCCCTCATTCAGATGGGCCCCAGCGGGAGAGCAAACAGCAGCAACTGAAAACAAATAACCGTTTTACTAAACTGTGATGGGCTTTACAGTCAACCTTGCTTAATGAGGACACTGCTGGAATGGATGTTAATTAGCGTGAAAGCTGAATAGAAGCTACTTTAATGAACAACACACAGTCTGATAAAGAAGTGGCGGGGGAAAACCATTATATTCAGTGCATTAGAATCATAGAATCCTACAGTGCCATTCGGCCCATCGAATCTGCCCCAACCACAATCCCGCCCAAGCCCCATCCTCATAACCCCATGCATTTTACCCTAGCTAGTCCCACTAACACTAAGGGGCAACTTAGCATGGCCAATCAACCTAACCCGCACATTTTTGGACTGTGGGAGGAAACCGGAGCACCTGAAGGAAACCCACACAGACACGGGGAGAACATGCAGACTCCGCACAGACAGTGACCCAAGGCAGGCAGGTCTCAGGAACAGCTTTGGCTATTGGCTATGAATATTTAGTGCTGGAACGGACATAACTTAATGAAACTTCTGGAAGTTAGCTTTGATGGTCTGATGTAGGATGGAGCTTGTCGGGGAGAGCAGCCGGAGATACGATGAGGAGAATTTGAAACAAAAGCGAGAGATCAAAGCAGTGAAGATGTGCAAAGGTTCTCGAAGCGAATGGCAGTTCACTACAGAATCTGCACTGCTCTCAGTGTGTGCCTCTGGTAGAGGAAATGTCAGATGGTGGATGAGGTGACAATCGAGCATTTCAAAATATCTCAGTAACTCAGGGATTAGGCACTTTCGTTATCGATGGTTAGAATCTATTTTATAAACTTCATGGGATTAAAATACAAATTGCACTTTCAAATGTCTTTTTTTAATGCAATTTAAGATCGAGCTTATTTTTAGCCCCATTGCAAAATGTTACAATACAGCAGATCCGTCAAGAGAAGCTGGTGTCAGCACCAGCACTGTGGAGGGGGAGGGGCAGGGGGGAGGGAAGTTGGGGTCACTGGCCTTGTTGACTACGCAATGACTCTGACACCAGAATGGGCACGAGGTGCAGTCAGTCTCATTCCAAACATCGCTGACCCAGCACTCCAGTGGAGGGCAACCTGCCACCCGGGGGCCACATGCGGCCCATCTGGATTCTGAGTGCGGCCTACGATTTGATTTGATTTATTATTGTCACATGTATGAACATACAGTGAAAAGTATTGTTTCTCGTGCGCTATACAGTCAAAGCATACCGTTCATAGAGAAGGAAATGAGAGAGTGAAGAATGTAGTGTTACAGTCATAGCTAGGGTGTAGAGAAAGATCAACTTAGTGCAAGGTATTTCTTTTGATATCAACTTAATGGAAGGTAGGTCCACTCAAAAGTCTGATGGCAGCAGGAACGGAGCTGTTCTTGAGTCGGTTGGTACATGACCTCGGACTTTTGTATCTTTTTCCCAACGGAAGAAGGTGGAAGAGAGAATGTTCGGGGTCCGTGGGGTCCTTAATTATACCGGCTGCTTTGCTGAGGCAGCGGGAAGTGTAGACAGAGTCAATGGATGGGAGGCTGGTTTGCGTGATGGATTGGGCTACATTCACAAGCCTTTGTTTCTTGTGGTCTTGGGCAGAGCAGGAGCCGTATCAAGCTGTGATACAACCAGAAAGAATGCTTTCTATGGTGCATCTGTAAAAGTTGGTGAGTCATAGCGGTCATGCTGAATTTCATTTTTTTGACCGGTGCCCATGCACAGGATTGCCACATTCTCCTGATTTCCATCTGCGCAGTTTCTTTCCTCCCAGTGTGACTGAAGTGATTCATAGAATCATAGATTCGCACATAAAGCAAGGGTAAGTGAAGTAAGGTGCGTGCTGATAGCCCACAACATTGACTGTGAGAACCGTGCACTCCCTCTGCGTCCAAAGCTTAAATATTTATTTTCATAGAATCCCTACCGTGCAGAAGGAGGCCATTCGGCCCATCAAGTCTGCACCAACTACAAGCCCCAAAACCCTACTTATTTACCCTACTAACTAGGGCGGCACGGTAGCACAGTGGTTAGCACTGCTGCTTCACAGCTCCAGGGTCCCGGGTTTGATTCCCGGCTTGGGTCACTGTCTGTGTTGAGTTTGCACATTCTCCTCGTGTCTGCGTGGGTTTCCTCTGGGTGCTCTGGTTTCCTCCCACAGTCCAAAGATGTGCGGGTTAGGTTGATTGGCCAGGTTAAAAATTGCCCCTTAGAGTCCTGGGATGCGTAGGTTAGAGGGATTAGCGGGTAAATATGTGGGGATAGGGCCTGGGTGGGATTGTGGTCGGTGCAGACTCGATGGGCCGAATGGCCTCCTTCTGCACTATAGGGTTTCTATGATTTCTATGATAACTACCTGACACTAGAGTCAATTTAGCATGGCCAATCAAGCTAACCTGCACATCTTTGCACTGTGGGAGGAAACCGGAGCACCCGGAGGAAACCCATGCAGACATGGGGAGAACATGAAGATGCCACACAGACAGCGACCGAAGCTGGGAATCGAACCCGGGTCCCTGGCGCTGTGAGGCAGCAGTGCTAACCACTGTGCCACTGTCCTGCCCCTTTTGGCTTTACCATTTAAAATTGACAAGAGTTCTATTAATATATAAATGATTAAATATTTTCTATAACTCATTATGAAATAGTCAGCATGATTTAAATGTATTTAGTCTTATTCACGGGGCCATGGTTAGTGAACACGTCCAATTTCAATCTTGCGGCCCACTGAGATGAAGCAAGGCCACTCCTGAGGCCTACTCACTAGCCTAGGTTGCCCATCACTGAAATGGTCTCGCACACAGCTCTCAAAATGGCCACAAGGGGGAGGTGTGTGAGGAGAGTGGACAATGACATTGCCAGGGGAGCAGGTTAACACCTTAAAAGGACTGTGAGAATCACAGCACTGAAAGAGGCCGTTCGGCCCATTTTGAATCTGCTAGCTTTGGCACACACAAAAGAAGTCTTTCCTCTGTGATGAGCAGACCGAGTCTTTCTGCTTCCTCAGAGGTTTCTCTCCTGGAGGGGAGCATCAAGGGCGAGGAATCGACAATCTCTTCATTCAAACCACGTCTGCTCACGTCGGGTTTCCCAGTTCAGACCTTTTGTTTTGGGCAGTGAGTGGAACGGGGCTCAGTTTAATAGGGTCAGAAGATGGGACAGATGGTCAGAACATAGAACATGTGCCAATACCACACACACTAACACCACTGCAGAAACCATCCCAGCTGACAAATCAGCTGCTCTGGCAAATTCATTGTCCACTCTCCTCACACACCTCCCCCTAGTGACCATTTCAACCTGCAAGTGTGAGAGACGAATTCAGTGATGGGCAACCGAGGCTAGTGAGTGGGTTGCCTGAGTGGCCCTTCTTCGTCTCAGTGGGTCACAAGTGGGTCACCATGAACCCCCCCCTCCATGAGTAAGATTAAATACATGTAATATACACCGAATATTTTGTAATGAGTTACAGAAAATGCTTCATCATTTATCTATGCGACTGCCACCCAAGAGACAGGAAAGAAGCATTGACGAATGTGGAATGAAGCAGCTGACAGGAACAAGTCAAGATGGTGTTTGATCAGGTGCACCGTGTGTGGAGAACTGGTCTGTTCTCAGTGTGAAGTGGAGGGCTCTTTGCAGAATCTGTCTCACTTTTTCTGCAATAAGCAGCAGAGTACGTGACTTATTTGAAAGAGAAGAAACATTAATTCAAAGCTGGACATGATGATTTCAAGGGGAGGGCACATTTCTGGCAAGGGTTGATTGACAGCAGCCTGAGTGAATGACACAAGAGTTACCCTCTCCGATAGGGCAAGGCTTCAGATTGTTACAGCACCATCTCCACCTGGTGTACAGCCTCTGAATTACTCAACTGCATCAGAAAAAGTTCCATCAATAGAAAAATGTCATTTCATTTAAAAATTCTGTTCACAGGCTGCGGGCATTATTGGTATTTATTGTTTGTGGTGGCGTGGGCCCTTTAAGGGGACAAGCGAAAGTGGGTCATGTGGCCCCGGTAAGCTTGTCATGGCAAATCACGTGAACCTGGGCCAATCGCAGCAGAGAGCAGGGGTCCAGGAGTGGATCGCCCCGGGTGTGAGCTCGGGATTCGGAGGGGGTGAAGACGTGTTCTAGTTCTATTCTGTGTTTAAGTCAGGTTATTAGTAAACGCCTTTGCTGAGTTACTCCTGCCGAGTTGTGGTCGTGCCTCACGCTATTACACTGGCGACGAGGTAAATGGGACTGCAATCGCCAGCTCCTGGAATCGGAGAGGAAGGTCTCACATTCGAAACTCTCCAAGAAGAAGTCTCTGCAGAAACAAGAAGCGATAAATCCTGGCCTTCATCGGGGAATTCGATCCTTTTTACCAAGCGGCTGAACACTGGGTTAAATATATTGAAAGATACAAGGACTGGAGTTTTACCGGCACACAGAACGGGATTCTCTGTTGGCCTCGAGCGGGACTTTACGAGCCTGGCCCGAGCGAGGTTGTAAAATACCAGCCAAGGGCACAAGAAACAGAAGCAGGAGTCGCCCACTGGGCCCTTCCATCCTGCCCCACCACTCAATACAATCATGGCTGATCTATGCAGGCCTCACAACTCCTTTTCTGTGCCATTTCCCCATCAACCTCAAATCCTCGGTCTGTCAAATATTTATCCACCTCCACTTTCTAAGAATATAAAGAATATGCTGCCGCCGCCATTTGTAAAATTTAAAGGGATTTTAATTTATTTCACATGGGAAGAACCGAGCAAGTTTTAAGATGCCGTATTAGCCGAGGTTTCTCGATTGAAGTTCAAGTCATGTTTCATTCACTGGGGTATTGTGTAAAAGCTGCTCGGAGGTTTAGTGAGCTGGATGGAATGTACCAGTATTTCCCAGAGCCTGTGCTGGGTGTATCGGGAGGTTTGACCCGGGTTGGAGTATCTTGGATCCCAGGAATGGGCAGTAACAAATATTCAACAATAAATGTGAATTATTGAGCTCTTTTCAGTCTGAAACGTAATGACTTTCACGTTGTTTATTGCCTCAAAAGCAGCCAAAGAAATTTCTTTAGAAATACAAAATGTATCGTCATACCGCATTTCAAGATTTTTGTTTTGCAGCAACAGAATCGTGAAATGTCACAGTTCATTAAGAGGCCCTTTGGCTCATCATCCCGATGGCACCTTTTCAAAAAGCTGTTCAGTTAGTCCCCTCTTTATTCATCACCGTGCATTGTGCATTTCCAATTGTCCAATTCCATTGTGGAACTGAGTTAAGATGAAAACAATATTCTAAGAGGTGCAGGAGCTTCTGCAGTGTTTTGTGTACAGTGTGTGAAAACAAACAAAGTTCCCTTGATGGGCGGCACGGTGGCACAGTGGTTAGCACTGCTGCCTCACAGCGCCAGGGACCTGGGTTCAATTCCTGGCTTAGGTCACTGTCTGAGAGGAGTCTGCACATTCTCCCCGTGTCTGCGTGGGTTTCCTCCGGGCTCTCCGGTTTCCTCCCACAGTCTGAAAGATGTGCTGGTTAGGGTGCACCGGCCGTGCTAAATTCTCCCTCAGAACAGGTGCCGGAGTGTGGCGACTCGGGGATTTTCACAGTAACTTCATTGTAGTGTTAATGTAAGCCTACTTGTGACAATAATAAATAAACTTAAAACTTTAAATACTTCTAACGATCCAGCCTCCACTTTGAGGCAGAGAATTCCAGAGATTCAACACCCTGTACAATTGCCACAAAACCTTCCTATTTTTAAACTCCAATCCCTTTGCAATAAAGGCCAAAATGCCGTTTACCTTCTTAACTACTTGTTGGACCTGCTTGATAGCTCTTTGTGATTCATGCACCAGAACACGCAGATCCCTCTGCATTTCACTCACCTGCAGTGTCTCTCCATTTAGATAATAATCTGCTTTTTGATTCCTCCTACTGGAGTGTGTGACCTCACACTTCCCCACATTAAACTCCATTTGCCAGGTTTTCACCCAGTTATCCTATCTATCGATAGCCCATTGCAGAATCACTATATTTTCCATCACAATCTGCCCTTCCACCCATCTTCATTGCAGTAACTTGTTCATTAACTTCATCAAGATTAGTGTTTGGACGTATTTGTTGAGAAATTATTAAATTCTCTTAAACATAGAAAAAATCCAATGCCTATCTAGATCGTCTTCAACTAATCTGATAGTCACATGATACAAAGTTTATTTATTTGTTTCTTAGTGTCACAAGTAGGCTTACATTAACACTGCAATGAAGTTACTGTGAAAATCCCCTAGTCACCACACTACGATGCCTGTCCGGGTACACAGAGGGGGAATTTAGCATGGCCAATGCACCTAACCAGCACGTCTTTGGACTGTGGGAGGAAACTGGAGCACCCGGAGGAAACCCACACAGACACGGGGAGAACGTGCAAACTCCACACAGATAGTGACTCAAGGCCAGAATTGAACCCGGGTCCCTGGCGCTGTGAGACAGCAGTTCCAACCACTGTGCCACCCCAGAGATGGCGCTCAGCAACAGAGTTTGATACGTGCATTCTATATTCCCACAAGTGACATTGCAGCAAAGAATACTGCCTGGCCGGGACGGGGGGGGGGGGGGGGGGGGCAGAGAAAATCCAATTAAATATTTGGACAATTGAGAGGGATGGGATTGGTGCCCTTTGATGTGACTGGTGTTTCTTTAGTATATAGGGACTACAGCAACAGGGAGTAATATTTTACGGGAGGAGTGAGCAAAGGAGTGGACTAGTAACCGCAGCAGTTTGGGAGAGAACTTAAACCTGCTTTGAAATAAAATCTGGAAATAAACAGCTGGCACCAAAGGCGCAGCGGTCGACCGTTTAGGGAAGGAAAGCTCGTCACCCTCACAAGGTCTGGACCTGCATAATAAGCTGGTCTTTCGACGGCCCTCTGCAGTGGCGTCTAAGATATGCTGTGGAGATGCCGGCGTTGGACAGGAGTGGGCACAGTAAGAAGTCTCACAACACCAGGTTAAAGTCCAACAGGTTTATTTGGAATCACGAGCTTTCGGAGCGCTGCTCCTTCCTAGACTTCTGATGATGGAGCAGCGCTCCTAAAGCTCGTGATTTCAAGTAAACCTGTTGAACTTTAACCTGGTGCTGTGAGGCTTCTACTATGTCTAAGACAATAATGCGCCACCATCACAGGGCAACCAAGGACGGTCAGTGAGTGCCAGTCCCTCGCGACATGAGGTGAAGGATAAATTGGGAATCAGAGCCATCTTACACCTCAAACCCGGTGAGTAAAGAAACACTGACTGGAAGAGTGTTTAAACGCATCGAATTAGATCAATGTTTTATTAACAACTTAAGGAGACACCAGCAATAAAATGTCATGAAATGAAAAATCAGTTGATATAATTATTGCACAAAAGTCAATACACCTCAATTGGCAAATGCACTATTTCCAATTACAGACGATTAATTTTCTCATTTTAATAAATTCCCTGAGATTAAATGTTTGCCCTTCATGCATTTTGACCACAAGAGGGCACCCCAACACAATTCACCAATGCCCAGGTCACCCCTTACAATTCACCCCAATATTGAAGGGCAAACTCCAGTCCATTCTCAGTCATGCAGTTCAGTTCGAGGGTCACAGGCTTGATTGTTTCTACACGAGGGTGTTAAAATAGGTGAGGAAATGGCAGAGGTGTTGGGTTCAATACCATCTAAAAGTCCTCTGCAGATTGGGAAGGAAGTAGAGAGAAATCAGGTAACATCAGGTGATGAAACTGGTGCAGGAGAAGCCCTGTTTAGGTTTTTGATGTCACTTGCGTGGTTGGGTAAATAGGTATCTATGGATGTTCCCAGAGATTTTCAGATGGCACACAGAATTGCCAATAACCGTGTGGTTTAGGCTGGTAATTGTTTGGGAGACAGATTGAGGTAATATTTTCCCATTGGAAAGGCATCATGGCGTTTCCAGATCACAACTTTCATTTCTGCATCGATTTGAGTCATTAATCAAGAGTTGAATCTCCAGGTTGTCACATTTAGAAGTTATAGATGGGAGTGGAAAGTTAGAGTGGGCCACAATAGACTGGATAAACAGAACACAGACAGATGGGAGTTCAATGTGAGGCCTTTGGATTCAAATAGGGAAGCGTTTCTGATTTGTCTTCAAGCCTGAGGCTCATTGCAGGGGAAAGATGAAAGGCAGAACCCATGTACATGTTTCAGAATTAACAAACAGATACAGGCTAATGACGTGAGCCTTTATCACAAGATAGCTGAAATACAAATGAGGAAATGATGTTCGACTTGTACAGAACCTGGGTCTGAACATCACCGGTAGGATGTTCAGAATTGGGTACTAAATCTCAAAGATATATTGGTCTTGTCGGGGGTGGGGGGGATGGGGGGTGGTGGCATGTTGGGGGGCGGGGGGGGTGGTGGGTAATAGCGTGCATTCACCAGAGTGATACTGGGGTTTCAAGAGTTAATCTATGACCATAGGTTGAGTAGATAAGGTTCAGACTTATTGGGAGTTTAGCAAATGGAGGTGTGACCTCGTTGAGGAAGATTTTGTTTTCCCAAACAAGGATTTGATAGTTTCTCTGAGGGGGGGATAGAGGGAGGATGGGGATAGAGAGAGGGTGGGGATAGAGGGAGGGTGGGGATAGAGGGAGGGTGGGGATAGAGGGAGGGTGGGGATAGAGGGAGGGTGGAGATAGAGGGAGGGTGGAGATAGAGGGAGGGTGGAGATAGAGGGAGGGTGGAGATAGAGGGAGGGTGGGGATAGAGAGAAGGTGGAGAATAAAGGGAAGGTGGGGATAGAGGGAGGGTGAGGATAGAGGGAGGGTGAGGGATAGAGGGAGAGTGAGGGATAGAGGGAGGGTGAGGGATAGAGGGAGGTTGGGGAAAGACGGAGGGTGGGAATAGACGGAGGGTGAGGGTAGAGGGAGGGTGAGAGATAGAGGGAGGGTGGGGACAGAGGGAGGGTGGGGACAGAGGGAGGGTGGGGACAGAGGGAGGGTGGGGACAGAGGGAGGGTGGGGACAGAGGGAGGGTGGGGACAGAGGGAGGGTGGGGATAGAGGGAGGGTGGGGATAGAGGGAGGGTGGGGATAGAGGGAGGGTGGGGATAGAGGGAGGGTGGGGATGGAGGGAGGGTGAGGATGGAGGGAGGGTGAGGATGGAGGGAGGGTGAGGATGGAGGGAGGGTGAGGATGGAGGGAGGGTGAGGATGGAGGGAGGGTGAGGATGGAGGGAGGGTGAGGATGGAGGGAGGGTGAGGATGGAGGGAGGGTGGGGATGGAGGGAGGGTGGGGATGGAGGGAGGGTGGGGATGGAGGGAGGGTGGGGATGGAGGGAGGGTGGGGATGGAGGGAGGGTGGGGATGGAGGGAGGGTGGGGATGGAGGGAGGGTGGGGATGGAGGGAGGGTGGGGATGGAGGGAGGGTGGGGAATAGAGGGAGGGAGGGTGGATAGAGGGAGGGTGGATAGAGGGAGGGAGGACAGAGGGAGTGTGGACAGAGGGAGGGTGGACAGAGGGAGTGTGGACAGAGGGAGTGTGGACAGAGGGAGTGTGGACAGAGGGAGTGTGGACAGAGGGAGTGTGCACAGAGGGAGTGTGGACAGAGGGAGTGTGGACAGAGGGAGTGTGGACAGAGGGAGGGTGGACAGAGGGAGTGTGGACAGAGGGAGGGTGGACAGAGGGAGTGTGGACAGAGGGAGGGTGGACAGAGGGAGGGTGGACAGAGGGAGGGTGGACAGAGGGAGGGTGGACAGAGGGAGGGTGGACAGAGGGAGGGTGGACAGAGGGAGGGTGGACAGAGGGAGGGTGGACAGAGGGAGGGTGGACAGAGGGAGGGTGGACAGAGGGAGGGTGGGGATAGAGGGAGGGTGGATCGAGGAAACCATAAAATGAAAGGTCAAACATTCAGGAATGCAATCAGAGAACACGTTCATACATGGGGAGTGTGAAACTTGCAATTCCCTCCCTGAAGTTTGGATGACATGTCAACGATTTAAATAAAACAGCATTTGAATGAATATGGAAAAAACATGATCTAAGGGACTTGTTCCGAGGATGACAGGGATTTTGAACCTCCTGTTACTCGTTTCACATTAGGACACTGGACAGTAGCGGTCTTGTGGCGCCCATCGAGTTTGGAGAGTTCTGAGCAAGTCAAACTGTTTAACTACAGGAGGCATCACTGGTCCTCTTTACACACCCCTCCCTTTCCCTGACTCAACGGTCAGAGGTCAATATCTCTCCTGTAACCAAGGCTTAGATAGACAGACTAGAAATGGCACATGGGGTAGGTTTGCTCAAGTGCTGAACAGTATAAGACACTCGTCTAGGTCTCATCTGGAGTACTGCATCCAGTTCTGGGCAAGTTATTAAAGGAAGGATGTGAAGATATTGGAGAGAGTACAGAAGAGATTCACAAGAACGATTCCAGGGATAAAGCACTGTAACTATGAGGATAGATGGGAGAGGTTGGGACTGTTTTCCTTGGAGAAAAGAAGGCTAAGAGATTTGATAGAAGTATTCAAGATCTTGAGAAGTGTGGACAGGGTAAATAGTGAGAAATTGTTCCCTCTCAAGAGAGCTCGAGGGCACAGAGTCAAAATAACCGGCAAAAGTAGTAAAAGTGAGTTATTCAAAGGGGAATTGGATTGCTCTCTGAAAAGAATGAATGTATAAGGTTACTGCGATAAAGCAGGAGGTGGGCTAGATAGAACGCCCTTTCAATGAGCCAGTGCTGGCTTGATGGGCTGAGTGGCTTCCTTCCGCACTGCAGAGAGACTGAGCTCTACAAGGGAGATTCTGTCCAAGTTGAGCTTTGAAGTGAGTGACAGATTAAATTCACAAAGTAACATTCTCAACAGATTGGATTAATTTATTCACATGGGACGGTAAAACCTCATGCTGCAGAGTAGGTGATACTCGGTGAGGGTGGAGGCCCCACCAATGGCTCAGAGCTGGTCGAGCCTGGGCTGCACTCAGCTCAATCTATCCCCATTCATCCTGCCAGCACTTAGCTGCCAATGAAACAGCAACTTCTGAATGTCTCTTTAAAACAAGACTGGTCCATGTGAATCCTGCCCGTAGAATGTACAGTGCAGAAGGAGGCCATTTGGCCCATTGAACCTGCACCGACAACAATCCCACCCAGGCCCTATTTCCGCGACGCCATACATTTACCCTCCTAATCCCCCTGACACTAAGGGGCAATTTAGCATGGCCAATCCACCTAACCCGCACATCTTTGGGAGGAAACTGGAGCACCCGGAGGAAACCCATGCAGACACAAGGAGAACATGTAAACTTGAGTCACCCAAGGCTGGAATTGAACCCGGATCCCTGGAGCTGTGAGGCAGCAGTGCTAACCACTGTGTCACCATGCCAGCCCAACCTGATGTGTCAGCTTGACAGGGCAGAAATAGACAGGAACATTGAAAAGTGATGGCTCCAACCCTACTGCAAAGGTGCTCACCACTTGTACTTGCTTGCTGACAGCAGCAGATTTGATCAAAAGCACTCGATGGGGCAGATGAGTGGGTGGGTGGGTGGGGTATAAGGGCAGATGGAGGGGGTGCATGACTGGTGCTTTCAAGTTGATAGTTTCTCCTGCATAGTGAACTCACTTCAAGAGGCAATCACGTACTGTACTACAACAGCTCAGTAGTTAATCTACCATGTCTGGGAATGCCTTGAAATGATCATGGGTTACTGTCGATGGAACATGGCCCTGATTAAAAAGACATTCTCCACGCCTTCCAAAGGTGGTGTGGCTCAGATTCATCACTGAAGTTGATTCGTACACCAACCCCGTCAGGCCCACTGCATTGACTGAAACATTTGTGGTCTAATTGACCACAATTAGAACATCAAAAGCTATCTCCTATCCACAGTGGCTTCGGTGTTGAAATGAGCGAGCTTTTTGCTAAAGGCCGTACGTAGGTTTAAACACCACACAAACAGCGAGAATCTGTACATGGGCCACTGAGGTTTGGATAGTACATTTCGCATAATGTAACAATGTAATAATGCCCAATGAGAAGTCTTCATTTTCAAACCAAACTATTTCAGAGCAAACCCCCATATCACAGTCAATGTACATGGACTTCTGCCCTTTACACCCGCACCCGCACCCCGCACCACTGAAGACTCCTTCTCTAGCCCTGCTCAATGGCTCATGATCAGACCCTCCCCGTCCCAGACACGCCCGACCATCTCAGACACACCACAACCCTCCCCATCCCAGACACGCCCGGACCCTCCCCATCCCAAACACACCCCGATCTTCCCTGTCCCAGTAACGGCCTATTCCGCTCTGTCCCAGACACGCACTGACCCTCCCCGTCCCAGACATGCCCCGACCCTCTCTGTCCCAGGCATGCACCGACCCCTCCATCCCAGGCACACAACGACCCCTCCGTCCCAGGCACACACCGACCCCTCCGTCCCAGGCACGCCCTGACCCTCCCCGTCCCAGACACGCCCCGACCCTCCCCGTCCCAGACACGGACCGACCCCTCCGTCCCAGACACGGACCGACCCCTCCGTCCCAGGTACACACCGACCCCTCCATCCCAGGTGCACACCGACCCCTCCATCCCAGGTACACACCGACCCCTCCATCCCAGGTACACACCGACCCCTCCGTCCCAGGCACGCCCCGACCCTCCCCGTCCCAGACACGCCCCGACCCTCCCCGTCCCAGACACGGACCGACCCTCCCCGTCCCAGACACGGACCGACCCTCCCCGTCCCAGACACGGACCGACCCCTCCGTCCCAGGCACACACCGACCCCTCCATCCCAGGTACACACCGACCCCTCCGTCCCAGGCACACACCGACCCCTCCGTCCCAGGCACACACCGACCCCTCCATCCCAGGCACACACCGACCCCTCCATCCCAGGCACACACCGACCCCTCCGTCCCAGGCACACACCGACCCCTCCATCCCAGGCACACAACGACCCCTCCATCCCAGGCACACACCGACCCCTCCATCCCAGGCACACACCGACCCCTCCGTCCCAGACACGCCCCGACCCTCCCCGTCCCAGACACGGACCGACCCTCCCCGTCCCAGACACGGACCGACCCCTCCGTCCCAGGCACACAACGACCCCTCCATCCCAGGCACACAACGACCCCTCCATCCCAGGCACGCACCGACCCCTCCGTCCCAGGCACGCCCTGACCCTCCCTGTCCCAGACACGCCCCGACCCTCCCCGTCCCAGACACGCACCGACCCCTCCGTCCCAGACACGCACCGACCCGTCTGTCCCAGACACGCACCGACCCCTCCGTCCCAGACACGCCCCAACCCTCCCCGTCCCAGACACAGCCCATCCCCCTCCATCCAAGTCTCAAATGGTGCCCCACTGCCTCTCCATCTCAAAACACAGCACTCCAGTTACTGATCTACCTGCTGGCATCACCTCATGTGGTCCAGTCCAGGAGTAGAGCAGAGGTGGTTGGTGTAAGGACTGGAGCTTGGTGGCTCAGCCTCACCTGAAGAAACTCAACAGACCCACTGCCTCGCCAACCTACTGCCAGACTGCAAAAGGGGCACTAAAACCTCTCCAACAATCCCTCAAAACTAGCCTAGCATCAGATTCTCCTCCCAAGCAGCTCTACAAACACAAGTGGAATGGGTCAAGACCATTATGTATTTGAGGCAGCAATGTTCCACCAGATGTCAACCCAGACACTGCATTCACACAGGTGAGTTACTCAGCAAACAAAGCTAGTTACAGACAAACACATGCACTTAGGGCAGATTTATTTAGACCAAGAATTTCCTTCTGGATGGGGCACCACATGAAGGAACACTCATCACCAAGTGGCTCAATGCAACCCGACAGTTTCATGCAAATGTTATAATTACAGTATTAAAATATTCAGATACAGCTTTCATGAAAAGATTACGAGAAGTAGAGAGAAGAGTATTTTATATTGCAAAACATCCAGCACATTAACGCCACCATTTCAATAAGTTAGCAAATTCCCCATTAAATATTTTTTTGTAAAAAGAATGGACCAAGTGTCCAATCCCATTCAGAATGGCAGAGTTGGGTCAGGGAGAAGGAAGAATTTGAGAGAACGGACAGGACGTGACAATGAGATTTAGTATCGGATGAATCCCTCACCTACTTCCTACACCCGAGGTAGTTTCGAGATAACAATCGGCCATATTCTACCAACTTGTATCACTGGAATCAAGAGTCCTTGCCCCCACATTGATAGGAACCCACCGATGATCGTCTAACTGGTGTGATTGCCCATGGAGACCACGGGGTGCAGAGCCTGGGGGAAGGGAGACATGTACATTGGAGGAGGTACCATAGCCGCACTGTATGCCTGGGTTACTATGGCCTCAGGTAACATCACAGCACCGGGAGACATGTGGAGTGGGCTCCCCTCATGGATTTGTACATCATTCTCCTCCATACACGGCAGCGTCATCCTCTTCCCCTTCTGTCTCCTATTGCAGAACCAAACTCGGATCACCTACAGGAAGAGACAGAATTTCGTTAGCCAGCCAGGTGCAGCATATCCCAGACAACTCAAACCTTCTGCCCAATAAGAAACCCATTCCTATATAGACCATCTAACCACCTCTTTCCCTCTCTATAACTCCTGTACTGAAGGAAGTGGCTTTCCATCACTGCCATCATTATTCCCCCAGAGTCCGCTGGAGTAGAGGCTGCCAAAGTCTCAATCCTTCTCTTTTCCAGGTGTGCAAGGTGAGGGGCAGCACAGTGCCACAGTGGTTAGCACTGCTGCCTCACAACGCCAAGGACCCGGGTTCAATTCCTAGCTTGGGTCACTGTCTGTGTGGAGTCTGCACATTCTCCCCATGTCTGCGTGGGTTTCCTCCCACGGTCCGAAAAACGTGCTGGTTAGGTGCATTGGCCATGCTAAATTCTCCCTCAGTGTACCCGAACAGGCGCTGGAGTATGGTGACTAGGGGATTTTCCAGTAACTTCATTGCAGTGTTAATGTAAGCCTACTAGTGATACTAATAACTAAACTTACAAAAACTTCCTCACCCCAAGTTGCTGCTTTATTTTGAATTACTTTTTCTAAAATATAAATGCACACAAATTTTTACATTAAACTCACTTATTTCTCCTGCAACACCGTCGCCATTTGCCCATTTTATCTGCTTTGTTGCTGTACCGTTGTTTGAAAAGGGGAAGGAAGGGATGGGGTAAATTAGTGCTGGTCGTTCAGCTTAACCTGGTGGTGGGAAAGACTAAGGCACAGATTAATCAGAGACAGGGGCCAGAACCCTACCAGCTCGCCCACCCAGAATCGGAGCGGGCGAGGGTCGGACAACGGAAATCTCAACAGACCTCGAGCGAGGCGGTAAAATCCCGTCCGTTGAGTGTGGAATTGTTCAGGAAAGGGAATTGCTCACTTGATTGAAGTGGTGTTTTTTTGAGGAGGTAACATGGAGGACTGATGAAGGTCTATGTGGGATTTTGACACAGCTGTTGACAAAGTTCCATGTGACAGACTGATCTGAAATTTAAATACAAATAGGATGCAAAAGGAAGTTGGGCTCCAAATGATCTCTGAGACAGGAAACAGAAGGGTGACGGATGGCTTTGCCCCTGGGTGGCTGTTTCCAGTGGGGTTCCACGGGGCTCAGAATTAGGTCCTTTGGTAGAAACCATGAACAACAATGATTCAGATTTAGACGGCGCCCTTGCTTAGTTTACAGGTGGTGCAAAAATTGGTCGTCTGTTTGATAGTGAGGAACAAAACTATAGATGGCAGCAAGATATCACTGGAGACGCCAGGTACGCAAAAACGTGATAAATAATAAAGAAACAATATTTGGAGAGGGAGAATGCAGCTGTGGAACTCAATAATGGCAAGATACTGAGACGTGTAAAAGGACAGAGGGAAAGTTAAGTGCATGTCCACATCCCCACCCACCAAGGTCCAGTGGAGAAGGTGGTCAAGACAACATAGGGGATAATTGTTTCTATTGGCCAAGAAAGAGTATGGAGCAGTGAGGTGATGCTACAATGTATAGAACACTAGTTAGGCCACAGCTAGAGCACTGCATCCAGTTCTAGTCTCTGCATCACGGGAGGGATCTGATTACACTATCCACCATTCTCAGAACCCCCATTTTTCATCCAATTATTGGCGCTCAGTGACATCATCTAAAAACACATCGGGTTCCACACGACAAGAAAGATTTGCATTTATATAGCACCTTTCACAATCTCACGAGCTCTCAGCATGCTTTACAGTGTTACATTCAGTGGGGACAGATGTGGGATCATTACCACCCCTTGACCAATCACAATAGGAAGCATGTTTGCAGTTGTTTTAACCCCTTCAGTGCTGTGACTTACAAAAGTTTAACAGTTTAAATCAAAATAAAGGATAAATATTTGCTTAATCATAAAACCCTAAACGTAAGTGCAACAAACACTCTCTCCTCATCTGCACACACAAGAAGGAACATTTAACATGAACTTTGATTCATTAAAGGATCAATAATGTTGCTTCAATGAGCAGTCCTCAACTTGGTTGTGGAAAGGTCACAGGTCGGAAAGATTCTTTTGGTTCACTGAAAGACAGACAGAGGTTGGAAGCTTTGGACATTCTGGTCGAAGTTGGGTCCGAGCTCTAATGAATCAGCTGACTGTCGGCTGTTAAAATACAATTAACGGACTTTTTGGAATCACAAGCTGCTTTCTGTCATTAGACTATGGTGTCAGTGTTCTCCATGGTCCGCACAATGATTTGCTGTCATAAGCTGCGGTCACACATGAACATTCCAGTTATGAAAAGCCTCCAAATGTCTTTTGTGTATTTCCATCTTCCTAATATGGGCATACAACATGACCGCAGCAGCCAATGAAGAACTTGGGAGTCACTTGTAATGTGGCTCCCAGTCTGGCAACACCTCAATATTGGGGATCCTCATCCTTTCTTTAAATTCTTCTATATCTCGACGAGTTCATCCAGCCCCAGGACGCTCAGAGCTCTGTGCACCTCTGGCCTCTCGTACATCTCATGCCCATCCCACCATCACTGGCAGCCTTGCCTTCAGCTGCTGCGATGCCAGGCTCTGGAATTCCTTCCGTAAACCAATCCTTCCTTTTAAAGGCACTCCATGAAACCTTTGCCTTTGACCAAGATTTTAATCAGCTTTCCCAATATCTATGGTAGAGGGTCGAAATTTGTTCCAGACAATTTCCTTGAAGTGCATCGGGAATTTACTTTGGTTAAAGACACGGAATAAATGCAATCCAATGGGAGGCACAGAGCCACTCACCTCCTTGTCCAATTGGAGATCCTCAGCAATCTGGGAGATTTCTTCGCTGGTGGGTTTGGGACATTTCATGAAGTAGGTCTCCAAGTTCCTCTTCACACCATTCTCAATGCTGGTTCTCCTCTTCCGTTTCCTGGACTGATCCAGAACCTGCTCCACGTTACAAATCTTGAGGAGGTGGCGGAGATAAGGATCAAATAGCAACCATTAGATTTTGAACTTTGCAATGAAAGGATAGAAAGGTGAACCTATGCTCATATCTCCCAGAGGTTTACCCTGCGTGCAGCCTGAGGCAAGACTTCATTCACTTCATTATTTACTTGCGCAGTATACCCACACCAAGAGATCTTCCAATGTAAGAGATCCAGGGAATCACCAATATTAAACTCACCACCAATGTGAACAGGTAAAGTAACCGCAGGCTGAAAACGGGTGTAACTATCAGAAGTTTGGCCAAATTCGATAAAAAGACCAATCAGACGGACCTGAGATCCAGTGATAAATATTGGGACGGTCAGGTGATTCAGTAAACTTGGATATCTCAAAATCTTTGGCTATTTCATGGTGAGTTTAATTGTAGCTACCTCTTCTCTGAGCAGATTCTCGGATATTAAAAAGATTGGCACATGGAAGTTTTATGTTCCAATCATAAACCGCAGCTTTTACATTCATTCACTGCATTCTTCCTAGTCTAACATATTATCAGACACAGTAACAGAAGAGATTCTCAAACCATCGCTGCATTGGGTGAGGATGAAATAGTTGTGATGGTTTCTAAAGTGCACAGAAGATTCAGGCCTCAGCCTGGGAAACGGTTGGTGCTCCTGCCCATTTTAATCGTGGGAACTTCACACACGGAAGACATCATTAAACAGGAGTGCACTCAAATCCTGTGGAAACCCTCCCCACACTCTGCCATCCCCAGTAAAACCTTTCCCCATTCAACTCTCCTCCAGCAATACCCTCCCCCAGCAATACCCTCCCCCAGCAATACCCTCCCCGCACCAGTTAACCCCCCCACTCCCCCTCCACCAGTAACTCCCCCTCCCCACACCCCTCCATCAGTAACTCCCCCTCCCCACTCCCCCTCCACCAGTAACTCCCCCTTCCCCCACCCTCTCCACCAGTAACTCCCCCTCCCCACTCCCCCTCCACCAGTAACTCCCCCTCCCCACTCCCCCTCCACCAGTAACTCCCCCTCCCCACACCCTCTCCACCAGTAACTCCCCCTCCCCCACACCCCCTCCGCCAGTAACTCCCACCACACCTACCCCCCCCCCCCCCCACCCCGCCACCCACACCCCCTCCACCAGTAAAATACTTTGCAGAAACTGTCTACACTCACAGAGGGTTCTCCACCCAGTCCAGGTGGCACTGGGTGGGGTACAGTGATAACGTCACTGAACTAGTAATCCAGAGGCAAGCTAATGCTCTGCAAACATAGGTTCAAATCCCACCGTGGAATCGGATGGAATTGAAATTCAGTAAATAAATTTGAAATATATAAAGCTGGTCTCAGCAATGGTGACCACAAAACTATCATCGATTGTCATAAAAACTAATCTGGTTCACTAATGACCTTCAGAGAAGGAAATCTGCCGTCCTTACCCAGTGACTCCAGATCTACTAATGTGATTGAATCTTAACTGGCCACTGAAATGGCTGCGCCAAACCACACACAGTTCAGGGGCAATTAGAGATGGGTCACAAATACTGGCCTTGTCAGTGATGCCCACATCCTGGGGAATACAGAAAAAGACACCAATGACATTATGAGTTTTACACCGACGATAGACTCCTACCTCATGCAGACTGCCATTGTTCTCAGCATCATTGAGCCAGCGCTGAAGTATTGGTTTCAGTTTGCACATGTTTTTGAAACTCAGCTGGAGTGCTTCAAACCTGCAGATTGTTGTCTGACTGAACATCTTCCCTAAGAGAGCAGAACAAAAGTCAGTCAGTCAGCTTCTGGAAGAGAAGGCAAGTGAACAACTCACTGCAAAATAGAAGGCAGAACTGTCCATATCACAATGATCAGAAACCAGTCCCTGCTGGACTCTGTGTCGATGCAACAGCATAGAATCCCTACAGTGCCAACATGGACTGAGGGGCCGAATGGCCCCTTCTGTGCAGTGATGGCCCTATGACATTATATTGATAAATGGGCAAAATCTGGCAAATGGATTTCAATCTGTAACATTATTTACTGAGAATCATAGAATCCCTACAGCGTAGAAGGAGGCCATTCGCCCATCGAGTCTGTACCGACCACAATCCCACAAAGGCCCTATTCCCGTAACCCCCCATATTTACCCTGCTAATCCCCCTGACACCAAGGGGTAATTTAGCATGGCCAATCAACCTAACCCGTACATCTTTGGACTGTGGGAGGAAACTGGAGCACCCGGAGGAAACCCACGCAGACACGGGGAGAACGTGCAAACTCCACACAGACAGTGACCCGAAGCCAGAATTGAACCTGGGTCCATGCGCTGGAGGCAGCAGCGCTAACCACTGTGCCACCATGCTGCATCAATAGGTCCTTCCACTGACAATACAGTTTACAGCACTATTGCGAAAAGATGCGCCAACCTGCAAGTTCAAAGAGGAACGAGTGATACTAAGCCACACCAGATCCCACACACATGTAGCCAGGTCACTTAGAACAGTTTAATCTCAATGATACAAGACAAGCACAAAGCTCTGAGCCAGTTTTGTCTGTCAGGGACCTCAGTTCAAAATGCATGTGTGCATGGAGTTAGTACTGAGCTGTTATAATAATCAGCTTCAGTACCCGGTTTAGACCAGGAAGTGGCAGGAGAGATTCTATTCCCAATTGTTACCCCTTCGCTCCTGTGAATTTGACCGTGGATGTTAGGTGAGGGCCCACCCAAAGTGCAAATAACCTCATCACAGCTCAGACGCTGTGGGCGGAATTCTCCCAAAAAATCTCTTAAGTTTTTGCTGGTGCCAGTACAGAGCGAGACTGCGGATAGTTGGGAACCTGTCTCGGGGGCAGGGAATTCATATGGTGTTCGTGGAAGTGGAAATGAATAGGGTTGGGAAGCATTTTCCGATCAGGGCCAGTGTGATCTCCTGGACTCGTTTCGATCGCCTCAGGGGGTCGGAGAGGAATTTCCCAGATTTTTTTTCCCCATATTGGCCCTGGGGTTTTCACTCTGGGTTTTCGCCTCTCCCTGGAGATCACATGGTCTGGAATGGGGGGGTGGGGGTGAGTTAATAGGTTGTGATGAACAAAGCATCGTAGCTGTGAGGGACAGCTCGGTGGATAGGATATTAGGATGTAGATAGGCTGGAAAATTGGGCGGGGATCCTGGATTCAGGATTCAATCCTGGACTGGGGAGCGGCGCGGGCTTGGAGGGCCGAAGGGCCTGTTCCTGTGCTGTATTGTTCTTTGTTCTTTTGTTCTAAGTGTTGAATTCACGCGAAAACTGGAGTAATTTACGCTGGTTTTTCCAGTGTGAATTCAGAGAAGAATCTCCCACACTTTATGCAATGCAGAGTGCACCAGTGTGAATTTCAGGGGGCGGGGTCTATTCCCGCAGGAGAGGATGAAATCAGCGTGCTGAGTGGGCCACTGCGCATGTGCCTGTCAGTGCCGAGATCGTGCGCAGTGGCCCTGCACTGCCGGCCTCCCGATTGTAGGCCAGCTCAATCGCTGACCAGCCTCGCGACCCCCACAACGCCGGTTCTCTGCCCCCTCCCCACCCCAGCCTGGTTGCTGGCCCTCCAACCATTTCCGAGCTCAGGCCGGACATCCCCTCCAGGCCTGCTGCGATCTCCAGCCCCCCCAACTGATCCCTCACCTCCCCTCCCACCCAAGATTATTCCACTCCCCCACCGCCGCCATGCCGACCCCCTCCCCCCAAGCAGGCTGGCCACCTGCCCCCCCCCCCCCCAGCTGACATCCCTCCCCAGCCTATCCGGATCGTTGACCTCCCTGCGTGCTTCCCCCACCAAACCCTATGCAGAGTAGAGGTACCCCCTGGGCATTGGCACTTTGCCCCTTGGACAGTGCCAGGGGGCACAGGCTGGCATTGGCAGGGGGCCAATGCCAAGGGCCCCGGCACCTGACTCTCAGGGGAGGCCCCCGATTGCCCCCCTTCACTCCAGCAGAGTCAGGGCAAGCCTGAGCTGTCTTTCAATGAGATCACTGTTTATCTGCAACCTCAACTTCACTTTCCCACCCAATATCCATACCCTTTGAACTCCTAAAAGAGTCCAGAATTCCAATGAATCTCAGCCTTGAATATACTCCAAATCAACATTTCGAACACTCTGTGGACACTGAGTGAAGAAAATTCTCCTCATCCCAGTCCTAATTGGCCTATCTCTTACCGAGTCTATGTCCCCTTGTCCTTTACTCTCCAGCCCAGGCACCAGCATCTCTCCATCAAGCCCTCCCAGAATCCTATGTGTTTCAATGTGATCACCTCTCATTCTTCTAAAGTCCAGTGCACCGTCCAGTTCAACTCAATCTCTCCAACAGCTGATGCACCCCCTCCAAGGCAAGTATTTCCTTCTCCAATTAGATGTCAAAACTGTGCACAGTATTCCAGGGATAGTCTCACCTTTGATCTCTTTGACCCTGGGCGGGATTTACGGCCTCACTCGGGTGAGATTGGAAATTCCCGCCCTAGATCAATGGAGGTTCCTGTTGTCGGACCCTCGCCTGCGCCAATTCCGTGGTGGGCAAGATTGTAGAATTCCAGCCCCATGTCAAATTGTGTGTGGCTTGGGTAATAATCCAGAGATTCCTGCCCTTTGAGATTTGCTTATTATATCATTAATTCCGACATGAGTAATGAATCTTCCGCTTCGCCCTCTTTTTCAGCTGGGAGGGAGTCAGGAATCCGTAAAGGAAAGAGTGAATATAACTTGGTCAGGTTGTAATTGCACCCTCCCTCTGGTGGTGGTGCTGCAGGAGATGTATTTATAAAAACATCAGGGCGTACTCCTGATCTAATTATTTCTGCCTTTAAAACTGCTTCACCCAGGAACTATCCTCAGTCTTTGCTTCAATAAAATACAATGGATTTTACAGCTTCGTTGGTACTTGGTAGTGTGGATGAACAGAGGGACCTGGATGTCCATGTGCATAGATCCCTGAAAGTTGGCACCCAGGTTGATAGGGTTGTTAAGAAGGCGTACGGTGTGTTAGCTTTTATTGGTAGAGGGATTGAGTTTTGGAGCCAGGAGGTCATGCTGCAACTGTACAAAACTCTGGTGCGGCCGCATTTGGAGTATTGTGTACAGTTCTGGTCGCCGTATTATAGGGAAGATGTGGAAGTGTTGGAAAGGGTGCAGAGGAGATTTACCAGGATGTTGCCTGGTATGGTGGGAAAATCGTATGAGGAAAGGCTGAGGGGCTTGAGGTTGTTTTCGTTAGAGAGAAGAAGGTTAAGAGGTGACTTAATAGAGGCATACAAGATGATCAGAGGATTAGATAGGGTGGATAGTGAGAGCCTTTTTCCTCGGTTGGTGATGGCTAGCACGAGGGGACATAGCTTTAAATTGAGGGGTGAGAGATATAAGACAGATGTTAGAGGTAGGTTCTTTACTCAGAGAGTAGTAAGGGCATGGAATGCCCTGCCTGCAGCAGTAGTGGACTCGTCAACATTAAGAGCATTCAAATGGTTATTGGATAAACATATGGATGATATTGGAATAGTGTAGATTAGAGGGGCTTTAGATTGGTTCCACTGGTCGGCACAACATCGAGGGCTGATGGGCCTGTACTGCGCTGTGATGTTCTATGTTCTATGTTCATCCCGAAACTGTAGAATCCCGCCTGAGGCAAATGGACCTTCCTATGCTCCGCCTCTTGCCCGCTCCGATTCCCATGGCGGGCGGGGCAGTAAAATTCCAGCCAATATATTTAAGTAAACCATTTGTCAAAAGGTGCATGGTTCACTCAAAATCTTCTGCACAACAGTTAGTAATGGGTAAGGGTGCTGTGGTGTTTTCCAGGGCGGCACGGTGCACAGAGGTTAGCACTGCTGCCTCACAGCACCAGGGACCCGGGTTCAGTTCCCAGCTTGGCTCGCTCTGTGTGTGGAGTTTGCACGTTCTCCCCGTGTCTGCGTGGGTTTCCTCCGGGTGCTCCGGTTTCCTCCCAGTCTGAAAGACGTGCTGGTTAGGTGCATTGGCCATGCTAAATTCTCCCTCAGTGTACCCGAACAAGCGTCGGAGTGTGGCGACTAGGGGATTTTCACAGTAACTTCATTGCAGTGTTAATGTAAGCCTACTTGTGACACTAATAAAATAAACTTTAAAAAGTATTTGCAAAGGCTATGTACAAACAGCCCGTTTGCCCGGGTACGTCAAGGCTTCATTTTACCTGGATTCACAAAACGCTTGTGGCAAGGTTCCTGCTCAGATGAAGATTCACAAAAGGGGGTTAAGACAGCGGCAATAACCGCCCAGTTATATAAAAATAAAACTAGGGAATTACAAACTTTTCTTAAGCAGAGAACTTTCCTGGTCCTGGTTGAAAAGGAGAAGTATTGAAAGTGGAATTATTTGCCGAGATACTGAAATCATGCGGGGCTCACGGTGAGGGACAGCACAGCCAGCTTCAGATCTCCATGGTTACCGGGTCATTAAGGGCCAATGTAATCCTTCTGGTGAATTTGGTAAAAGGATTGTGAGCGAAACAAGCTGCTGGATGGTGAGGAGGGCAGATGTGGGCCAAATCCTCCTCGTCACACAGCGAGCGAGTGTACTACAACAGTGAATGGACTCACAAAGCAGCTTCCGCACGGGGTTGCAAGACAAACTCCTTTGCTGGAAGGATTGTAAATTACTCTTTCCTCCTTCACATCTGTGCCTCACTCCCCCCATCATGAGGTAAGACCCCAGGATGTCTCGCAGTGCTTTATAACCAATGAGGAGCTCCTGAAGCCGGTTTCAGTTGCAGCCACGGAGCTGATGGTAGGACAGGACTTGGTGCAGGTTAAGATAAGATCAGACTTCTGGCTGAATTCAAGCGGAGGTCAAAAGATGAAAGTCAAATAACAAGAAAATCAGGAAGTGCTGGATATACTCTGGCAGCATCCGCAGAGAGGGTGGGGGGTTGGGGGGGGAGGGGCTTGTGGACAAAGCCGACGTTATCTTGGTTTCTTTCTCCACAATGCTTCCAGAACTTTCCCTCTTTGTTTCAGAATTCAGCATTTTGCTTCTGTTAACAGAATCCGCCAGTTGTTCACACACTACCTTCTAGCTGGCTCGCTTGGAAACATAAGCAAATCATAGAAGAATCATAGAATCCCTACAGTGCAGAAAGAGGCCATTCGGCCCATTGAGCCTGCACTGACAAAAATCCCACCCAGGCCCTATCCCCGAAACCATGTGTTTACCCTAGCTAGTCCCCCTGACACTAAGGGGCAATTTAGCATGGCCAATCCATCTAACCAGCACATCTTTCGGACTGTGGGAGGAAACCGGAGCACCCAGAGGAAACCCACGCAGACATGGGGAGAATGTGCAGATTCTGCACAGACAGTGGCCCAAGCCAGAAATCGAACCCGGGTCCCTGGAGCTGTGAGGCAGCAATGCGAACCACTGTGTCACCTTGCTGCCCATTGCACAAATTAATTATCCCCATAGTCAATAGTCAGATATTTGTCCGGGGACAGTGATCTGGGTGGCTGGAGCACTCTCTGATCAGGGCAATCAAACACATATTACTTACTCCCACATCGGAACTGGAATTGCAATAGAAATTCCATCAATCCCAAATGAATATGTATACGGCACAACTTCAGACAAAAGACTGCATCCAACGAAATGGCACCTTGATTCAGTTGATGGTGCCCTTGCCACTGGAGGATTGCACATACAAGCTGCATTCGCACACACTATCTAATCGGTACTGAGAATGCTGCATAACCAGCTGCATCATTCAACAAACGCCCTTGGTCCTTCTGTTCAACAATAGATTGCCTGGCGCTACAGTATTCAAATAAACCTTTCACCAGTGCCCTACCTCAGACACCACCAAAAACATCTCACTGGCATTTAAAGGGGCTTCCTGTAAGCTATCAGCATAATTGTCCATGGCTACAGTGACTGCGCTACAATGATACAGGAGGCCACTCGGCCCAGTGTCCGTGCCATCTCTGCAGTGCTATCCAATTATCTCTTGCTCCTCCTGCCATTTCTCCATAGCCTTACACGTTGCTCTCCATCCCCTGCACCCTCCCCCTCGGCTCCTTCAAGTATTTATCCAATTCCTTCTGAAAATGATGAATCATCCACCTTTCTGTGTATTCCAGATCGTAACCGCAGAAAAATTATTCTCAGCTTTCCTGATGCTTTTGCACCCACTCTCCGAAAGAAGGGAGAGGTAGTGGGAGCAGATACGGTAGTGACTTTTAAGGGGCATCTGGACAAATACATGAATAGGATGGGAATAGGGGGATATGGTCCTCGGAAGGGTAGGGGGTTTTAGTTCAGACAGGCAGCATGGTTGGTGAAGGATTGGAGGGCCAAAGGGCCTGTTCCTGTGCTGTAATTTTCTTTGTTCGTTGTACCCAGGCCCTATCCCCATGACCCCACATATTTACCTCCACTAATCCCCCTAACCTAATCATCCTGGGACACAAAGGATCAATTTAGCATGGAGAATCCATCTAACCCGCACATCTTTGGAATGTGGGAGGAAACCGGAGCACCCGGAGGAAACCCACACAGACATGGAGAGAATGTGCAGACTCTGCACAGACAGTGACCCAAGGCCAGAATTGAACCCGTGTCCCTGGCACTGTGAGGCAGCAGTGCTAACCACTGTGCCGCCCATTGTGCCACCCATTTTCTTCTTTATTGAATCTCTCAGGTATCCCCAGTCCAAGGTGAATGACTCTAGCTTCACTAGCTCATGGATGTAAAGTGTTGAGCAAGGTAATAATAAGAGGAAGGTCTCAGGCTCAGCTCCCAAATGGAAGAAAGAGGAGAAAAATCAATTTCAATCTAGATCAGTCTCCAGTGAGCCCCAACTTGAACCAGGTGTCAAGGAAGGAGAGGCCAAGAGGCGGCTTGGTTCAAGTTGGACTGATTGGGCAAGGTGCAAAAGGCCATACCCTCTCAAGGCTCCCAGTAATGGCCATTTGAGGAAGGAAGCAGAGATTTAGACACCCATGGAGCCATTGTCCCAGTGGGGGAGTCGATGCTTGGAATGAAATGCACAAAAAAAGATGCGAGTTCTCCTGCTGGACAGCAGCCAACTGTACACTGCATTTACAACTGTACAGCTATCAATGGGCCCCATTTCTACATCACTCCTGTCCCTGGGGAATAACATGAGCCATCGCATGTTGCCAGCAATGAGACAGGACCATCTCTATTCGGTCATTTCAACATTAATATAATGTCAAGCCATTGTGAAACTTCAGGGTTCCTGAACATTTGTCATCTTAACTTCAAAATATTCCAAAAACAAAAGTCCTACTCTCTTCCTCACTGGTCCCAAAACACTCGGAAGTAGAATGCTGTACATGCTCAATACTTGGACAAAGCTTCTGCGTGGGTTTCCTCCGGATGCTCCAGTTTCCTCCCACAATCCAAAGATGTGCGGGTTAGGTTGATTGGCCATGATAAATTGCCCCTTAGTGTCAGGGAATTAGCAGGGTAAATATGTGGGGTTGCGGGAATAGGGCCTGGGTGGGATTGTGGTTGGTGCAGCGTTGATGGGCCGAATGGCCTCCTTCTGCACTGTAGGGATTCTATGATTAAACTAGATGAGGTTCAGAGTAACAAGACTTTACTGTGTGGGCTGTCCAAATCAAATTGAAAGTCAGTGAGGCGCCTTTATTTTATAGCTAAAAGCAATAGCAAAAATCGTTTCATTTTGCTTCTGATTTTTGCAATTTACATTTATAGAACACCATTTACAATGAAAAATGCCTCAAGGTACTTCAGGGGTGTAGCCAGACAAACATACACAAGAGCAAAATAATGAGGTGGGCTTTAAGTATAATCCTCCAAAGGGTGAAGGGGTTTCAATATAGCAAATCATTCCAAGGTACTGAATAGGAACACAATCAGCCCCACAGCCAGGCAGAGCAGTGAGCCGAGCGGTGAGCAGGGAATTGGTGTGAGCTGGCTTACTGGTTTACTCCCACTCACCTGACGAAGGAGCAGCGCTCCGAAAGCTAGTGGCTTTTGCTACCAAATAAACCTGTTGGACTTTAACATGAGCTCGAGTCCGTGAAGGGTGGAAGAGGAGAGATCAGCCTGGAGAGGACTGGAGGCTGCCCCTGAGGTAGCAAAGTATGGAGAAGGTGTCCACAGACCGAAAGGCTGTTTCGGGGCGGAGACAGGATGGGTTACAGGCTTGTATTGTTTTCTTCAGAACAGAGAAGGTTGAGGGCAGACATGATTGAGGTGCATAAAATTATGAGGAGTACGGACAGGGGGAGTAGGAAACAGCTGTTCCCCTTTGTTGAGGGATCAATCACGAGGGGACAGATTTTTAGGGTGAAAGGCAGGAGATTCAGAGGGAATTTGAGGGAAAAAAATCACTCAGAGGGTGATGGGAATCTGGAATGCACTACCTGGGAAGGAAGTGGAGGCCAAAAACCTTACAGCCTTTAAAAAATATTTGGATGAGCACTTGAAATATCATAACATTCAAGGATGTGGGACAAGTGCAGGAAAATGGAGTTAACATGACTAGTTATTGTTGATGGGTCAAAGGGCCTTTTCTGTGCTGTACAACTCTATGATTTTACATTGGAGATGGAAGTAGGCAGTCTCAGTGAAGGAGAGATTGAGAAGTGATGGGGAGGGGGGTTGGAAGAGGAGGCAAACTCCAGAATGTTGGGTTCAGGCAGATACAGACATGGTCAATAACGTCGGGAGGGGAGGAAAGAGACAGAAATCTAAGGAATGACTAATTGGAAGGAGAGTGGAAGATGGCAGGCCTGGAAGAGATCAGAAAAGATAGGAAAGGAGTGTGAGGTTATGAAGGAATTTAAACAAGGTCCCAAATTTCGAATTGGAGGCATTGGGGGCCCAGGAGCCCATGGCAAGTCGGTGAGGAAAGGGGTGAACACAGTTTGGAATACAATACAAGAAGCAGAGTTTTGGACAAGGCAATTTTTTTTACAAAGAATAAGAGGCAAGCTTGCAAAAACCCTGACTTCTGCAATTCCAATCTCAACATTTGAGTTCACATTTTTTCCCCTCTGCTTTCCCCTCCCCCTTCCAAAATAGCTTAGAGAGAACAAGGTCACAATCCTATCAACTACATCATTCTTGATGAATCAATATTTCTCAAGACAATTCTGAATTTACCACAGCCGGTACTAACTCATCCTTTTAGAATCATAGAATCCCTACAGTGCAGAAGGAGGCCATTTGGCCCATCGAGTCTGCACCGACCACAATCCCACCATGGCCCTATCCCACGGTATTTACCCTGCTAGTCCCCTGACACTAAGGGGAAATTTAGCATTCCCAATCCACCTAACCCGCACATCTTTGGAGTGTGGGAGGAAACCCATGCAGACATGGGGAGAACGTGCAGACTCCACAATTCAGTCACCTGAGGCAGGAATTGAACTCGGGTCCCTGGCGCTGTGAGGCTGCAGTGCTTGCCATGCCACCCACTTATAAAATCACTGGCTCAAACCATAGCAAAGTGAAAATAGGAATTTTAAGGACGTGGAACATATTTTAAACAGCAGCTCCGGACTTGTTAACGTACGAGCATTGCTCCCTGAAAATTGCATAGGTAATGTAATGCAAATCCTTAATAGGATTAAAGCATTAATGGTTTTAACATCAAATATCCCAATAAACGTATACCACTCCTTCAGAAAGTAAAGGGACGCCAGGCTGCTTGTGCACTCACCATAGAGATTCCCCAAAGCTAATCCAACATCAGCCTGCGTGAAGCCAAGTGTAATCCTCTTGTGTTTCAGTTCTTTGGCAAACTGCTCCATTTTCTCTTTGGTCGGATATTCCTGGAATCACAAACATGGGGTGGTGGGAAGGAGGAGGGGGCGGGGGAAAGTTGCTATCTGGTCATATACCAAGAATTTTAAAAGTCAATTGAAAGTTAGGATGTGCAGCACAGAACCAGAAGGATACTGTGACCAAATTGTAAATGTTGTTCAAATTGATCTAAAGAGTCACCTCCAAGCACTCTAGAACACTTCAACAGGTAAGCTCTGCTAAACATGCACTGAAATCAGATATCTCACACTGGATACATAGAAACTAGAATCAGGAGTAGGCCATTCAGCCCTACGAGCCTGCTCCACCATTCATTATGATCATGGCTGATCATCGAATTCAATATCCTGATCCCGCCTTTCCCCATATCCCTTGATCCCTTTAGTCCCAAGAGCTGTATCTAATTTCTTCTTGAAATCACATGACATTTTGGCCTCAACTATTTTCTGTGGTAGTGAATTCCACACATTCACCACTCTCTGGGTGAAGACATTTCTCCTCACCTCAGTTCTATAAGGTTTATCCCTTATCCTAAACTATGACCCTTAGTTCTGGACTCCCCCACCATTGGAACATTCTTTCTGAATCTACCCTGTCTAGCCCCTGTTAGAATGTTATAAGTTTCTATGAGATCCCCTCTCACTCTTCTCAGCTCCAGTGAATATAATCCTAACCGGTTTAGTCTCTCCCTCAAATGACAGACCTGCCATCATCCCAAGATGTAATATCCAGGTTGGAAAAAGACACAAAAGTCTGAAGTCACGGACCAACGAATTCAAGAACAGCTTCTTCCCAGCTGCCACAGACTTTTGAATGGACCTACCTCGCACTAAGTTGATCTTTCTCTACACCATAGCTATGACTGTAACACTAATTCTGCACTCTCTTTTCCTTCTCTATGAACGGTATGCTTTGTCTGTATAGCGTGCAAGAAACAATACTTTTCACTATATACTAATTCATGTGACAATAATAAATCAAGTCAAAAACCTTGAAATTTTTCTGCACTCCCTCTACAACAAGGACATCCTCCTTCCTCAGATAAGGACACCAAAACTACACATAATACTCCAGGTGTGGCCTCACCCCAATGAGATTTTAGAATTTAAAGTTTAGACAATGCTCCAGGCGCACTTATCAAATATGGAAAGGTGGCACAGGAGTTGGAACACCCCAAAGAAACAGGCCAAATTTTGCAAAAGTTAGCCAAAGTTACAGAAGTTAAAAGTGTGACTTGGGAGCAGGCAAACCCAAGTTTCAAGGTTATTGCATCCAGCAAGCACGGCCCAGAGTAGACCTGGGAAGGTTAAAGCTATTTAACATGCTGTTACAGATGGAGGACATGTTGGCCTTTTATACTGCAGCCCAAGACAGTAAAAACAAAACTCCAAGCAGAACTGTGCTGTGAGCCACAGGTTACCTCCTCACTGTCGCTGGACTGTCCCTCCTCGCTGGTGGTCCCGGTAGATCCTGTGTTGGACTGGGCAGCTTGGCTGCTGTCACTCTGCTGGGACGGGCTGGGGTTACTGGGGTATATCTGCGGGGGCGAGGGGAAGTTGCCGAATCCGGGGTAGGTCTGGCTGGGAAGCGGCGCCGAGGAGGGGGAGGAGGAAGAGCTGGGGGTCGTGTTGGCCGAAGCGGCGAGGGCAGGCTGCCAGAAGGCACTGGTGCTCCATCGGTGGTTGTAGGAAGGGGCTGGGGCGCTGGGCGAGCCGTACCTCCCCTCCTGGGGGTAACCTCGGCATTCCTTCTCCGTCTTGACCTCCGGCCTGAGCAAGCCTGCCCCAGGGGCAGGGAGCTGGGAGGGGTGCCCAGTGCTGTGCCCAGTGCCATGGGCAGCTGCTGGCTCGGTGCCAGGGAATGGATACCAGTAAGCAGAGTGGGGCACGGCTGCACAGTCCCCCAGCTGGGTCTCAGAGTGGCCATACTCCCCTTTCAGAGCTGGGAAGGGAAAGAGATACTGGGCGGAGATGGCATTGTAACCAGGTTTATAAAACTGGGGGCTTACATCCTGAGCCACCCCCTGGCCAAAAGGCAGCACAGGGGGTCTATCCGGGGAGGACATTGCCCGGCTCACACTTGCCCCTTGCCCAGGGCTAATGGACCGAGACATTTTCCAGGAGGCTAGTCCACACTCTACCTCCCCACCTACCTACAGAGACCCATCACTGAACAAGTCAAACCTCACAGCTTCTTGACCCGGGGTGGGGGGGGGGGTTCAGCTTGACTGAGCAGCTTGATTGGATCAATGTGTTAATTGAAACCCTTCTTATTGGCGCTGGCTGGCTGGGGGTGGGGGGGAGAGGTGGAGGTGGAGGTGTGAATGAACTTGATGCTCTTGTTGCTCTGGCCTCTTGTCTCTGTGGCCTGTGAGTTTCAGAATACAAACATCAGATTCAATAAAGTAGCCAAAATCTAAACGGTGGACTGATACTAAATGATCCCCATCCCCTCCCATTACCAAATGTATTCATGTGGGTGTGGGTCATGCTGTAAAAACAACTCCAACTAACAGCGACATTGTCAACTTAATATGAAGGATTTAAAATACATTGGAAGGATCCTCATTGAAGGATAACTTTATGGGGGAGGGGGTGGATTCACCACGTTCAGGTTGTAATTTAAAATGCTACTGCTTTCTAAATGTTAGCAATCTGACAAATATTTCATTGCTTCAGGAATTAACCCTTTCTGGATATCTTTCACCAGAGAATCTCCTACAGTGAGGTCCTTCTCAAAGTTGCTACATTCTGACCGCCACACAGTTCAATCTCAAAGTTACACATTTATAAGATCTCTCTCCTCTTGTCCAAAGAGCCTCACACAAGGTCCCCCCCCACCCCCCACCCCCCCGCCTCTCTTTTGGAAACAGTGAATAGATAATGGTATTATGGTGAGAGAGGGAGATAGGACGGGGTTGATGTATTTACTGGCTGCCCTGTCAGTAGCAGTGGGGGGGGCAGAGTGGCTACAGGACAATGAATGAAAGGCGCCGCTTGGCCATTGTTGTCCCTGTGGCAGCTCAGAGAGGCGGCGTTAATCCGCTGGACTTGTGGCCCGAGAGAGAATGGGAACTCCCGGTGCTTCACTTCCGAGGAGAACTTCACCCCCATCGCAGAGCCTTAGATCAAGCTTCACAAAACAACTTGAAAACAAGAGACAGGGACATCAAAACACTGTTTGCGATGCACAGTCTCCACCCAGGGATTCTGTCTCTTATACAAAACCACCCTCCTGTTTGAATGATTTTTTTTTTGGTTTTCCTCTATTAATTCCAGTTATTTAGAGAGAGAGAGAGACACCCGGATAATATACGCTGCCATTTAACTAAATAGCTTGGCAATGATCTCTGCTTGTAACCCTAAACTTCACCCAGCTTCACATCGGAGAGGTCTAGAAGTTAGTCTCTGTCCCCCCAACCCCCCCTTTCCCAGTCTCGAGCACTTGGTCAACAATCTTATCTACTCACTGGCCTCCTGTCTCACAAACCCAGTTTCACTTTTTTCACTTCGACATTTGAGGGATTTTTTTTCTGACTGTCTTCAGCTGGAAGTAGAAACCTGCAAATGTGAAGTAAAGTAGTTTATTTATTAGACAGAGGTAAGGCTTATATTAACACTGCAATGAAGTTACTGTAAAAAATCCCCTAGTCACCACACTCTGGCGCCTGTTCGGGTCAATTCACCTAACCAGCACATCTTTCAGAATGTGGGAGGAAACCGGAGCACCCGGAAGAAACCCACCGCAGACACGGGGAGAATGTGCAGACTCCACACAGTGACCCAAGCCAGGAATCGAACCTGTGACCTTGGCGCTGTGAGGCAGCAGTGCTAACCACTGTGCTACTGTATACTGGTTTGTATACGGAGAAGGCAGGAGAATGAATATATTGCTCATTCCGAGAGCCAGAACAGAAATGATGGGCCCATCTGCCTCCTGTTGCACTGTAACAATTCTGTACAATGATCTAGTCAAAGGGGCGAATTTTCCTGTTCCGCCTGCAATGGGAATTGTAACAGGGCGAGGGGTGGATCGTGCAAAGGTCTGTTGACCGCGGTTGGGATTTTCCGGTTTCAGGTAGGTGTAGCCAGAAAATTCTGCCATATATAAAGTTTTAAAGCACAGAAAGAGGCCTTTCAGCCCATCGTGTCTGCACCTGCCATCAAGCACCGATCTTTTCTAATCCCATTTTCCAGCACTTGATCCGTAGCTTTGTATCCTGTGGCGTTTCAAGTGCTCATCTCAAATGTAATGAGGGTTCCTTCCTCTTTCAGACACTGAGCTCCAGATTCCCATCACCCTCTGTGAAAAAGTTTTTCCTCAAATCCCCTCTAAATCTCCCGCCCCTTGTCTTCAATCTATGCCCCCTGGTTATTGATCCTCTCCTGAGATACCACACCAGGGCTCAGTCTACCCCTTCAGGAGGAGAGGAAAGATCCGATGGCACCATTTCCAAAAGCAAGGAGGTTCTTCCCCCAATGTCCTGTCCAATCTTTATTCCCTCAGTCAACATAACATCACACAAAGAGATTATCCCATCATTATCTCATTGCTGTGCATAAATTGGCTGCTCTGATTCTCTACATTTGCAACAGAGGCTATATTCTGAAAGTATTTAATTGTTCATGTCCAACCTTTTGGTCACTTGTGCTAATATCCCTGCCTCTCAGCCTTTTGGCGAAGATCAAGCATCAGATCAAGCCCAGGATGGGGTGCAATGCCTTATGTTGTCAGCTTGGACCTTGTTTGTCTTTCTTGTGGGGACCTTGAATTGGATTCAGTTGGATTTTGAATTTGGTTTTTCGAGCAGGGAATGGGTTTGGATTTGCCCGGAACATTCTGAGCATTGGCTTTGTAACTTCAGGATTGGAGCAAAAAATTTAAAATAATATTCCCGTATAGGGTTGCCAACTGTGATTAAATATATTCCTGGAGACTTCATCATGTGACTCGCCCCCATGTGCATGTGTTGGCCAACACATCCATCCTCGTGATGCACTGCCTTCCTACACCAATTCGGAAGCAAAATGACTCATTATCCAACTGGATGATTCTTGACTATCAGTCAGTCAAACAGACTTTTATTTCTCATTTTTAATATTTTTACATCTAAAAGAAATGTTCGAAGAAAATGTCCCGCTGATTTTTCTCCAGGGTCGCACACGGCAGGATCCTGGAGCTTGGTCTTCAATTCCTGGGGACTCCAGACCAATCCTGGAGAGTTGGCAACACTATCACCTTATGAGGCTCAGTATCAAATTCTGTCAGATAATGTTGTTGTCAAATGTCTTGAAATGTTTTAAATGGGTCACAGTCTGAGGATTCGGGGTAGACCACTTAGGATGGAGATGAGGAGACATTTCTTCACCCAAAAGAGTGGTGAGCCTGTGGAATTCATTACCACAGGAAGTAGTTGATGCCAAAACATTGAATGTATTCAAGAGGCGGCTAGATAGAGCACTTGGGGCGAATGGGATCAAAGGTTATGGAGAGAAAGCAGGATTGGCTATTGAGTTGGATGATTAGCCATGATCATGATGAATAGCAGAGCAGACTCAAAGGGCTGAATGGCCTCCTCCTGCTCCTATCTTCTATGTTTCTATGCTAAAGGTGTTGGTGGTGGTGAAGTACTTTGGGAAGCCCTGGACTTGTGAAAGGCACTATGTAAATGCAATTTTGTTTTTTAACCTTGTCCCGAACATAGAGATTCCGTTTTGCCATGATCCTGAAGCTGTACAATTGTAAACATAAAACCTTCTGTGAACTAACCCAATCAGGCTGTGAAACAGAAACATAGAAACAAAGAAAATAGGAGCAGGAATAGGTCATTCAGCCTTTAATAAAGGCAAACACTGCAGATGCTGGAATCTGAAACAAAAACAGAAAATGCTGAAAAATCTCAGCAGGTCTGACAGCATCTGTGGAGAGAGAATAGAGCCAACATTTCGAGTCTGGATGACCCTTTGTCAGCCCTTTGAGCTACTCCACCATTTTCTATCCCATACTCCCACTCTCTGCCCATAGCCTCCAACGTTTTTTCTATTAATACCTATTTCCTGATACATTTAAGAATGTTCATCTGGTGCACCTGAAAAAGGAGTGACACTCTAAAAGCTTGTGCTACCAAATAAACCTGTTGGACTTTAACCTGGTGTTGTGAGACTTCTTACTGTGCTTACCCCAGTCCAACGCCGGCATCTCCGCATCATGGCAGTTTGATTAACACAGCTGCAGGTCAGATAATCACCAAAAAAACCCACATTTTTGATAAGATATTCAGTAACCCAGTTTCACTCTCTGAAAGTTACATTAGAAACCTTCCCTGAACTGGTTAATGGTTTCATTGTGTGCACCCGTCAGCACCCGAGCTAATTAAATGTTTCCTGTATAAATAAATGGTTTAAACTGTAAAATGTATGAAAATTGACATAAAATCTTCACACACTAGTTCAAACAGTGGAATCTCACAAGCTTGGCCCACGATGTGACCAGAATGGTGGCACAGTGGCATAGTGGTTAGCACTAAAGTTAAAGTTTATTTATTAGTCACAAGTAGCCTTACATTAACACTGTAACTAAGTTACTGTTAAAAGTCACTGCCGTCTCACAGCGCCAGGGACCCGGGTTTAATTCCAGCCTTGGGTCACTGTCTGTGAGGAGTTTGCACATTCTCCCGTGTCTGCGTGGGTTTCCTCCGGGTGCTCCGGTTTCCTCCCACACTCCAAAGATGTGCAGGTGAAGTGGACTGGTTATGCTAAGTTGTTCCTCAGTGTCTAAAAATGTGTAGATTGCAGGGGACAGGGATTAGCAGGGTAAATACGTGGGGTTTCAGTGGTGATCCTGGTTGGGATGCTCTGTTGGAGAGTTAGTGCAGACTCGATGAGCTGAGTGGTCTCCTTCTGTATTGTAGGGATTCTATAATCTTTATGGATGGGGCCTGATGTAGGCAAATTGAATCTTGAACCGGTGTAAATAAAGCTGCCAGGAAAGTAGAACTATAAGTGGTTTCAGTTGTAACTCAACAGTATTTACAATTCCGATTTAAAATTCAGCTCATTCAGCCCCAATTGCACTGGTGGAGATGGTGGTATAGAGGTAATGCTAGTGGGCTAGAGGCCCAGGCTAATACTCTGGGGACAGGGTTCAAATCCCACTATTGCTGATTGAATTTAAATTAAATTAATAAAATCTGGAATTGTGGATCGGTCCATGGTGAGCACAAAGCTACCCTCCATTATTGTAAAACCCCTTCTGGTTCACTAATTACCTTTGAAGGAAGGAAATCTGGTCTGTTAGTAATTCTAGATCCACAGTTTATTCTTTCTTTTGGTTTCCTAAGATGCTTACTTCAAGGGAGAGAGGTGTTGGGATACTTGGCTTCTGGTGTACATTGGTAAAAGATGATGCACATATTTCAGTGACAGAATGGCCTCTGGTTCCACTGTCAGGATAAGGGACCCAAATGTTTACATGGCAAATCACACATGTTCACTGCTCTCCCCTAATCCAAGCCAAGCAATGTTTCTATAAATACAACTCTCGGGCTGAAGCGATATGGGGGGAAAGGCAGGATCAGGATATTTCATTTGTTTTCTTTTTTGGGCCATTGCACCAACAACAATCCCACCCAGGTCCTAGCCCCATAATTTACCCTGATAATTCCCCTCACACTAAGGGGCAATTTAGCATGGCCAATCCACCTAACCCGCACATCTTTTGGAGGAAACCAGAGCACCCGGAGGAAATGCATGCAGACACGGGGAGAACGTGCAAACTCCACACAGACAGTGACCCGAGGCCGGGAATTGAACCCGGGTCCCTGGCACTGAGAGGAAGCAGTGCTAACCACTGTGCCACTGTGCCACCCCATTGAATTTGATGATCATCAGTGATCAAAATGAATGGTGGAGCAGGCTCAAAGGGCCGAATGGCCTACTCCTGTTTCCAGTTTCTATGTTTCTAAATTTAAAAGCACCTGCACAAACAAATTACATCGTGTCATTTACTAGAAAAATAGCTCAAGGTGCTACAATAGTCAGCTAACGTGCAGTAAACCCAATCGAGGTTCGAATGTAACCTGAAATGTTATCTCTCTCTCTCCATAGATGTGGTTTGAGTGATTTTGAGGTGAACTGATTCTATTCCTGTCTTCCAGCACTAATTTGCTTTTGTTACCTTGTTCTGCCTGGTTTTTGTCTTCAATAAACCCCCCACAATTCCCATTGCTCTTATTTGATGACAGGACTGATTTGAATTCACTGATGTCACCAGCAGCTACAGGGTTAAAACTATTCCCCTTAATCAGGAAAGGGACCATTTGAAAATAAGCAGCTGAGTCTGCAAGGCTAGTACATGTTGGATTTGACCCCGGGGCTTCTTTATGCAAAATGTTGGCGGTGAGTGTAGAGAAGGAACTCCAAGGGCAACAAAAGTTCCAGTGAAGAAGCAGAATTTGGGGTTAATTGAACCAAATTAAGAGACTATTTCACTTCCCTCTGGGCGCATTATTGAGACGAGTGATCCCAGGACAAGGCGCTCAGATGTAGACCCAGGATTCCGGTGTGTGACTCTGTAATGTATCAGGTTACTCTCCTTGAAAAGAAAGGAAGTTGGCAGATCTACAACCCATGACCTTATTGTCACAGCTGAGGGAGGCCAGCTCTGTGCTTTCGCTTTTTTGAAAAAAAACTATCTCACTCTGGTCAAACTTTAAGCACGAGGCTGAGTGCAAGGCCTATTTGACTATAGGAGGCTTCATAGGCAGGCCTGGCACTGCACTCACCCAAGGTCAGCATATAGGCACATGCTGATTCACATCACTGAATAAGGAGCCAGAGCACGAAACACATTGTCCCTTTTTCTGTAGCTCAGTACATCAAATTAATCTTAATCTTTTCACTCCACTTCCAGATTATCCTGAAGTTGTTGAGCCCTTCTTGTGGTAGTGTCCCAAGGGAAATGGGCATTCTCTGCCACTTTACCCAAAGGGACATTATTTGTCTGTTAGCTTTGACACTGAGAGTGCATATGTTCTATGACCACGGGGAGTATCGCATCTGTAGCCTGATACTGACACACACACAGATTCACGGATGCACACTCTGACACACATACACACACACTGTCACACACACACACACTCTCTCTCACACCCACACATTCAAGCACACATACACACATTCAGGCACACTCACACATACACATACACACATATCCTCTCACACACTTTCACACCCACACATTCAAACACACAAACACACTTCAGGCACACACGCACTCGTACACACACACCCACACACACATGCAGACACACAGACCCACACTCTCACACACACTCACATACGTGCACACAGACACATGCATCCACACATACGCACTCACACATACGCACACTCAGGCACATACACACACAATCAGGCACACGCACTCAGACACACACACACTCAGACACACACATGTACAACTCACATACACACTCACATATACACACCCAGACACACACACACACCCTCACATATACACACCCAGACACACACATCCTCACATATACACACCCAGACACACACACCCTCACATATACACACCCAGACACACACACCCTCACATATACACACCCAGACACACACACCCTCACATATACTATCACTTTATTTGAAGCAATTGCAACCTCCCATTCAGCATCCTGAATGAGGCCTGGACTAAACCAACTAGCAGTGACATCATGCCTTTAACACTGTCAAACATTTGGCACATTGCCAAACAAAATCTGACACTGAAGATATTAGGATAGGTGACCAAAACTGTTGTCAGTGAAGTAGGTTTTAAGCAGCAGCTTAAAGAAGGAAAGAGCAGAGAGCTTTAGGGAGAGAAATCCAGAGTTTATGGCCCAGGCAGCTGGAAGTCTGGTGGCCAGTGGAGGGCTGGAGGAAATCAGTGACCAAAATAGGAGGAAGGCTGAGATTTTGGTGGGTTGTGGGGCAGGAGGAGGTTACGCAGGAAGGGAGGGGTGAGGCCTTGGAGGGATTAGGATTGAGAATTAGAAGCTGCTGCTGAACTATGTGTCAGTGAGCGCAGGGATCACAGTGAGCCCTGAGTTAGTGTGGGTTAACACAGTAGGAGTGTGTTAACACAGTAAGAGTAAGAATGGCATTTGCTACCAAATAAACCTGTTGGACTTTAACCTGGTGTTGTTAAAACTCTTACTGCGTTTACCCCAGTCCAACGCCGGCATCTCCACATTAGTGTGGGTTAGCATCGAGGCTGCAGAGTTTCTGACAAAGGACAAATTGGTGAAGAGTGCAAGATGGAGTGAGATCTGGAGAGCATTTTACAGTCAATCCCAGAGGCCTAGCTCCTTCTTCATCCATCTGACTTAATCCCATACTCAACCAGCAGGACATCAAAAAGCCTTGAGATATTTATGAAGAACAAGTCTGTTGGTAAGTCAAGAAGTTAATTCACTGATGGTTAAAGCTCCAATTAGACTCCATTACATGAAGAAATATAAAAGAGAAGACATGGCTGCATATAGCCTTCACCAACTCAGACTATTAGAGAGTACTTTCTAACTGATTACAATTAAAGTCTAGTCATTGCTGTAATGTAGGAAACATGGTAGTGAATTTGTGCTGAGTAAGATCCCACAAACAACAATCTAAACAAGATAATCTCTTCTTTTTCAAAGTTTAAAGTTTATTTATTAGTGTCACAAGTAGGCTTACATTAACACTGCAATGAGGTTACTGTGAAAATCTCCTAGTTGCCACACTCCAGCGCCTGTTCGGGTACACTGAGGGAGAATTTAGCATGGCCAATGCACCTAACCAGCATGTCTTTCAGACATTCAGTTATGTTGATTGAAGGTTACATGTTGGCCAGGAAGTCAGTGAGAACACTCACGATCTTCTTTAAAAAGTGTCAGGGAATATTTTACTCCCATCCGAGACATTTAATGTCTCACCAAAAGGCGGCACCTCCTATACTGCAGCACTCCCTCAGTACTGCACTGGAGTGGCAGCCTAGATAATGTGCTCAAATCTTTTCTTCTTTCTGAGGTAGTCCCTTGGGGTGGAGGATGAGTTGCTCCCACTCTGGTTCGGTGGCTTCTGAGATGGCTGATTAGTCCAAGGCACAGCTTGCAGCCAGAGGGACAGTTCATGATTGGCTAGATGGGTATTGTCGAGGTTTGTGTGCTCCCTCTGAGCCTCGAGTTCACCGCTGGACGTTCTCAAAGGGGTCCCTTGATGGGTTTTTCCAATTTGCTCAGGCACAAGCCACGGTCTCTCACGGATTGGTGGGGATGTTTCATCTTGTTGGGGATGCTTTGAGGACATCCTTAAAGCGTTCCCACTGTTGTCCTGAGAGTCTCTTGCTGGATAAAACTGTTGCTGTCAGACATACAATCTACAAGTCACTCCATTGTGGGACTTGATCACACAACAATGGGACTCAGAGGAGAGAGTGCTACTATACAGCCATAGCTGGCCACTGTCTCAGTGGAGACTGACTAACAGGGTTACAGATTCAATCCCCCTGCCTGATTAACTGATCTCAATTGGTGCAGTGATCCCGCGATTGAGAGAGAAGTTTAAAAGAGCATTTCTAATCCTGATTGTTAAACACTGTAGCCCGGGGGTTGGGAAGTATGCTTGTCTGGGTGTTGGGCAAACACAGAGTTCAGCTTGGCTATCTATGACTCCTAACAATTGTTAAGAGATTGCAGCACGGTGGCACTGCTGCCTCACAGCGCCAGGGACCCGGGTTCGATTCCTGGCTTGGGTCACTGTCTGTGCACAAGTCTGCACATTCTCCCCGTGTCTGCGTGGGTTTCCTCCGGGTGCTCCGGCTTCCTCCCACAGTCAGAAAGACGTGCTGGTTAGGTGCATTGGCCGTTCTAAATTCTCCCTCAGTGTACCCAAACAGGTGCCAGTGTGTGGCGATTGGGGATTTTCACGGTAACTTAATTGCAGTGTTAATGTAAGCCTTACTTGTGACTCATAAATAAATAAACAGTAAACATTGAGTTTTTGAATCTTGCTCAAGGTCCATAATCTTCAAGAAGATGTGTGGGTTAGATTGATTGGCCATGCTAAATTGCACCTTAGTGTCAGGGGGATTAGCAGGGTAAATCATGGGGTTATGAAGATAGGGCCTGGGTGATTCTATAAGCCCCACTGTGCTAATGATTCTCCACTTTTAAAAATAATTAGATTCTGCTTATAGATGAGAACTCTTTGTTCTAATCTCCCCTTTAATTCATTTTGTCTTATTTTAAACTTGTTGCCTCTAGAATCATAGAATCGTTACAGAAAGAGGCCATTTGGCCCTTCGAGTCTGCACTGACTCTCCAATGGAGTATCTCATCCAGAGCCTATCCCTCCATATTTACCCTGCTAATCCCCCTAACCTACACATCTTGAGACACTGAGGGGCAATTTAGCATGGCCAACCCATGTAACTTGCACATCTTTGGACTGTGGGAGGAAACCCACGCAGACACGGGGAGAACATGCAGACTTGTGCACAGACAGTGACCCAAGCCAGGAATTGAACCCAGGTCTCTGGCGCTGTGAGGCAGCAGTGCTAACCACTTTGCCACCGTGCCGGGAGATTTGATGGAGATTTCTTGAGGGGTTACCAATTCTCCGGGATTGTCTTGGAGTTTCTAGGGATTGTTCTTCTGGACAAAACCCCAGGACGTTAAATAAATTGTACTTGTTCTATTTTCTTTGATCACCTTTATTAGCAGTGAGGATATTGGGATGGAGGAAAAGGCTGTTTGATTGTGCGGGATGGTGGGAAATCATGGGAGAAAGCCTCCAGGAATATGTCCAAGCAGAGTTGGCGACCATAACTAGGTGGTTTGTTTGTGTTCTAGAATATTCCCCAGATATTCACTGTGACAAATGGAAAAAGGGGCTGTCCAGAATCAATATTCCCTCTAAAATGTGCAAACCAAAAGTTCCTGTGCAGGCCACACACAAATGAGCCCCTGGGGCAGCACAGTGGTTAGCACCACTGCCGCACAGCGCTAGGGACCCGGGTTCAATTCCCAGCTTGGGTCACTGTGCGGAGTCTGCACGTTCTCCCCGTGTCTGCGTGGGTTTCCTCCGGGTGCTCTGGTTTCCTCCCACAGTCCGAAAGATGTGCTGGTTAGGTGCATTGGCCATGCTAAATTCTCCCTCAGTGTACCCGGACAGGTGCCGGAGTGTGGCGACGCGGGGATTTTCTCAGTAACTTAATGCAGAGTGAATGTAAGCCTACTTGTGACTAATAAAAATTTAAACTTAAATTACCTGTACGTGTTCAATAAAAGACTGGCACACTTGAATGAGTTGTCCGTTTACCAGAAAAAACAATGTGAGTGTAGGTTGCCTGGCACTGTGTGTCAGTATGAACCAGCTCCCTTTGTGCGGGGACAGAAGAGAAACAGATCCTGGGCAAGGAATGGAAACAGTCCCATTGACCAAACATGAGCTGAGGCCACTGGTCACTGAGGCGACGCCTGCGGCAGGATGACTAGACAGGCTGCGAAAATCTGCCCCAGTCACAAGTGGCTTGTGGAATGATCTTGGTCAATGGGGCATTGTTATGCTGTGGGGATGTTTAGCCTGCCTCAGGGCAGACAGGAAGGGGATAATCCGCCTGATTCCTTCAGGCACTCTGAAGACTCTGCTGCATCTTGGTGACAGGAGCCAGTGGAGGTAGAGGGAAGGTGTCCTCAACAGTCTGCACATCAGAATTGATGTGGAGATGCCAGCGTTGGACTGGGGTAAACACAGTAAGAAGTCTCATAACACCAGGTTAAAGTCCAACAGGTTTATTTGGTAGCAAAAGCCACACATCATCAGAATTACCCAGGAGACTGGACTTAGATTGGGGTCCAGTCAATAGCCTAATCCTGGCAACACCAGGAACAAGGATATGGCTGGGATCTTGAGCAATATTGTGCCTATTGATGTATAATGTGAAAGGTAACTGCGTGCCTGAGTCCTGAACCAACCTTGTTTTTATATGAAAGTAGTCAATAATTCAGGAAGTCGAATTCCTCCCTCCTCTCCTGAGAGCAGGACTTCCTGCTGGGATGTAGGTTCCCACTCCAGGTACAATTCCCAGCCACACTGATTACTCTCCTGTTTACTCCCACCCCAGCCTAAGTGTTGACAATGGGCACACATTTGAAAGTTTTGATATTAACTTATGTTCTGCTCATCAACGATCAGTGATAGCATAGGGAGAGAGACACAGGGAGAGAGAGACACACACACACAGGGAGAGAGACACAGGGAGAGAGAGACACACACACACAGGGAGAGAGACACAGGGAGAGAGAGAGACACACACACAGGGAGAGAGACACAGGGAGAGAGAGAGACACACACACAGGGAGAGAGACACAGGGAGAGAGAGACACACACACACAGGGAGAGAGACACAGGGAGAGAGACACAGGGAGAGAGAGACACACACACACAGGGAGAGAGACACAGGGAGAGAGACACAGGGAGAGAGAGAGACACACACAGGGAGAGAGACACAGGGAGAGAGAGACACACACACAGGGAGAGAGACACAGGGAGAGAGACACAGGGAGAGAGAGAGACACACACACACACACAGGGAGAGAGACACAGGGAGAGAGAGAGACACACACACAGGGAGAGAGACACAGGGAGAGAGAGAGACACACACACAGGGAGAGAGACACAGGGAGAGAGACACAGGGAGAGAGAGAGACACACACACACAGGGAGAGAGACACAGGGAAAGAGAGACACACACACACAGGGAGAGAGACACAGGGAGAGAGAGAGACACACACACAGGGAGCGAGACACAGGGAGAGAGACACAGGGAGAGAGAGACACACACACACAGGGAGAGAGACGCAGGAAGCGAGAGAGAGACACAGGGAGAGAGACCCAGGAAGCGAGAGAGAGATGCACACACACAGGGAGAGGGATAGGGAGGGAGACACAGGAAGCAAGAGAGAGACCACACACACAGGGAGAGAGATGGGGAGATTTTGATTTGATTTATTATTGTCACATATATTAGTATGCAGTGAAAAGTATTATTTCTTGCACGCTATACAGACAAAACATACCGTTCATAGAGAAGGAAACGAGGGAATGTGAAATGTAGTGTTACAGTTATAGCTAGGGTGCAGAGAAAGAAGAGGAAGAAGGTGGAAGAGCGAATGTCCAGGGTGCGTGCGGTCTTTAATTATGCCGGCTGCTTTGCCGAGGCAGCGGGAAGTATAGACAGAATCAATGGATGGAAGGCTGGTTTGAGTGATGGATTGGCCTACGTTCAAGACGTTTTGTAGTTTCCTCCGGTCTGGGACAGAGCAGGAGCCATACCAAGCTGTGATACAACCAGAAAGAATGCTTTCTATGGTGCATCTGTAAACATTGGTGAGAGTCGTAGCTGACATGCCAAATTTCCTTAGTCTTCTGAGAAAGTAGAGGCATTGGGCTTTCTTAACTATAGTGTCGGCATGGGGGGACCAGGACAGGTTGGTGGTGATCTGGACTCCTAAAAACTTGAAGCTCTCAACCCTTTCTACTTCATCCCAGTTGATGTAGACAGGGGCATGTTCTCCTCTACGCTTCCTAAAGTTGATGATAATCTCCTTAATTTTGTTGATATTGAGGGAGAGATTATTGTTGTCACACCAGTTCACCAGATTCTCTATCTCATTCCTGTACTCTGTCTCGTCATTGTTTGAAACCCGACCCACAACAATCTGACCCAACACAGGGAGAGACAGAGGGAGAGAGAGACAGGGAGAGAGACAGGGAGAGAGATACAGGAAGAGAGAAAGAGACGGAGAGAGCGAGAGATTGGGAGTGACACAGAGACATTGAGAGAGAGAGACGGAGAGAAACACAGAGGGAGAGGGACACATGGAGAGGAACAAAATAATAGTATAGGGAGGTGGGACACAGGAAGAGCAACAGGGAGAAGGACACAGGGAGGGGGACACAGGGAGAGTGACAGAGGAAGAGAGACAGGGAGAGAGATACAGGAAGAGATTCAGAGAGAGAGACAGGGAGAGAGAGATAATGGAAGAGGTATAGGAAGAGAGACACAAGGAGAGACAGAGGGAGAGAGAGACAGAGGGAGAGAGAGAGAGAGAGAGAGAGACACACACACACAGGGAGAGAGAGATAGGGAGAGAGTGATACAAAAAGAGAGACATGTAGAGAGATGCAGAGAGGGAGATTGATTTTGATTTGATTTATTGTCACATATATTAGTATACAGTGAAAAGTATTGTTTCTTGCATGCTATACAGATAAAGCATTTCGTTCATAGAGAAGGAAAGGAGAGAATGCAGAATGTAGCGTTACAGTCATAGCTAGGGTGTAGAGAAAGATCAACTTAATGCGAGGTAGGTCCATTCAAAAGTCTGATGGCAGCAGGGAAGAAGCTGTTCTTGAGTCGGTTGGTACGTGACCTCAGAATTTTGTATTTTTTTCCCAATGGAAGGAGGTAGAAGAGAGAATGTCTGGGGTACGTGGACCCTTAATTATGTTGGCTGTGTTTCCGAGGCAGAGGGAAGTGTAGACAAAGTCAGTGGGTGGGAGACAGAGAGACAGGGAGAGAGAGATTGGGAGAGGGGCACATGGAGAGACAGGAAGAGAGACACAGGGAGAGAGAGAGAGAGAGAGAGACAGGGAGACAAGGAGAGAGTGATACAGGAAGTGAGACACAGGGAGAAAGAGAGGGACAGAGAGACAGAGAGAGACACAATGAGACACAGAAAGAGAGAGACAGGGAGACAGAGAGAGACAGACAGAGAGAGAGAGAAAAACAGGGAGAGAGACAGGGAGAGAGAGATAATGGAAGAGGTATAGGAAGAGAGACACGGAGAGAGCGAGAGATTGGGAGAGACACAGGGGGAGAAACATAGAGGGAGAGGAACACATGGAGAGGGACAAAATAATAGTATATAGAGGGGGACTGCTCATCCAGCACTGGAGGTCAGGTCGGCAGTTTGATCATTTCATGACCGTGGGGGAATGGAGAGAGGTGGTGGTGAGCTGGGGGGGTTTCTCTTTAACCCCCTTCTATTTCTCATCAACATTCTGCCCCTCAGTGATATCATCCAAAAATATGGTATTGGGGTCTAAATTACACTGATGACACCCAGCCCCACCTCAACACCACCTCTCTCCAATCCCCCACAGTCGTGAAATGATCAAACTGCCTGTCTGACCTCCAGTGCTGGATGAGTAGAAATTATCTCCACTTCAGTATTGGGAAGGCCAAAGTCATTGTCTGATACACACCACAAACTCCATTCCCTCGTCACTGATTCCATTCCTCTCCCTGGCAACTGTCTGAGGTCGAGCCACCTTGTTCACAACTTGGCGTTACGTTTGACACCCAAGGTGAGGCTCCAACCACATGGACCCAATGGATTGCCCATTTCTACCTCCTCTGCATTGCCTGACTGCCTCTGCCTCAGCTCACCTGCTGCTAAAACCCTCCAACTCATTCCTTCGTTACTTCTGTACTGACCATTCTAAAGCACTACCAAATTCTACCTCTGTAAACTTGTGCTCATCCAAAACTCTGCTGCCACTGTCCTTGCTTGCACCAAATGCCTCATTGGATTTGATTTGATTTATTATTGTCACGTATTAGTATACAGTGAAAAGTATTGTTTCTTGTGCACTATACAGACAAAGCATACCGTTCATAGAGAAGGAAAGGATAGAGTGCAGAATGTAGTGTTACAGTCATAGCTAGGGTGTAGAGAAAGATCGACTTAATACAAAATAGGTCCATTCAAAATTCTGATGGCAGGGAAGAAGCTGTTCTTGAATTGGTTGGTATGTGATCTCAGACTTTTGTATCTTTCTCGACGGAAGAAGGTGTAAGAGAGAATGTCCAGGGTGTGTGGGTCCTCAATTATACTGGCTGCTTTTCCGAGGCAATGGCTTTTCCGAGGCAGCGGGAAGTGTAGACCGAGTCAATGGATGAGTGGCTGGTTTGCGTGATGGACTGGGCTTTGTTCACAACCCTTTGTAGTTGCTTGTGGTCTTGGTCAGAGCAGGAGCCAAACCAAGCTGTGATACATCCAGAAAGAATGCTTTCTATGATTCTATGATTTCTATGATTCTATGGTGCATCTGTAAAAGTTGGTGAGAGCCGTAGCGGACTTGGTCATGCTAAATTCTCCCTCAGTGTACCCAAACAGGCGCTGGAGTGTGGCGACTAATAAATAAACTTTATAACATGCCGAATTTCCTTAGCCTCCTGAGAACATAGAGGCGTTGGTGGGCCATTGCCCCTGTGTTCACTGACCCACACTGGATCCAGGTCAAACAACACCTCAATTTTTGAAATCTTACCTTTGTTTTCAATCCCCTCCATGACCTATCTCTGTAATCTCCTCCGGGCTCACAGCCCGCTGAGTTATCTGCACTCCTCCCATTCTGGTCTCTCGAGTATCTCTTATTTCATTTCTCCAGCGTTGGTGGCTAAACCTTCAGTTGTAACACCCTAAGCTCTAGAAAACTCACCCTGACCCTCCCCATCTCTCTACCTCTCTCTCTCCTCCTTTCAGATGCTCCCTGAAAACCTACCTCTTTGATCAAGATATTCATCCGCAGTGTGAGCATCTCAAATGTGCTTTGGTGATGTTTTATTCTGTCAAAGATGCTATATAAATATAAGTTTATTGATTAGTGTCACAAGTAGGCTTACATTAACACTGCAATGAAGTTACTGTGAAAATCCCCTAGTCGTCACACTCCGGCGCCTGTTCGGGTACACTGAGGAAGAATTTATCACGGCCAATGCACCCAACCAGCACACCTTTGGAGTGTGGGAGGAAACTGGAGCATCCGGAGGAAACCCACGCAGACACGGGGAGAACGTGCAGACTCCACACAGACAGTGACCCAAGCCAAGAATTTAACCTGGATCCCTGGCGCTGTGAGGCAGCAGTGCTAACCACTGTGCCACCCCAAAATCTCCCAACTACTGATTCTGACAGAGCTGGTGTCGAGCCGGAAATAATTGAGGGTTGTTGCACAGTAATAAATCTTAATTTCACAACCGGGAATCGAAACCAGGCCTTGACGGTGAGAGTGCCGAATCCTAACCACTAGACCACCAGGGAAGGTATTGTTGTTAGTAGGATCTG